>NC_081355.1:32470140-32770140 GCF_030684315.1 Stegostoma tigrinum
ATTTCAGTTCAAATGCATATCATGTTCAAAATCAAGATGATATAACTGGTTGAGACAAATAAAATGCATTCTCTCAATTTGATGTACCATGGAAGGAGGAGTCTAGTGGGAAAATCAAACAGGACATCAGCTAAAGATTAATCTTAGGCTCACACCTCTGTCATTCCTGCCCCTTCTCTATCAGAAACAAAATTTGGCAAGCACATTGTCACATTACAGGTCATTTTCAACTTAACACTTGGGATGTTATCTAATGGAGCAAAAATTTGACTGTGTTCACTGTAAAACCAGTTTGTCACAGGTTCTACAGTGGATGGGAAATCCAATTTGCCACACAATTAGCTGGGAGTTCTAAAGAAATTACATCAAAAATCTGAACATAATAATCATCATAATTACCGTTAAATGCATTCTGGCCATGACTGTACTGTGTTGCATTGAAAATATTCCACAACACATTAGAATAAGCCATACTATTCAGTTATATCATAATGTTAACCAATGAAGACACGACTTCCTTCGTTCTTGAGACCTCTGAGAAATGCGAAAGAAAAGGTCATTCATCAGACTTCTGGCAATCATTCCTACCGGGCAAGGTGGTACCACTGCAGTGAAAGAACTAACCCCAGTGTGACAACTTGAGAGAATGACCAATTATATTTTATACAGTCACTATATACAGGACAGCATTTTAGAAATAGCTTGGCTAGGATGTAAATTGGAACCCATTAAGATAGAGGTACATTCTTTGATCTGTACATTAGCAAGATGCAGAATCAAGTTACTGGTCCTTTGAAGGGCAATGACTCTTTCAGTTTCGATTCCAAGTCATGCCAGATTCAAAGTCAAGATAATCAGACTGGTAGAGACAGATGAAATTCATTATCTCAATTGACTGCACCATCAAGAGGGCTTTGTCGTAAGAGGAGCCAGGTGTCTAAATCAAACAAAATATCAGATGGAGGTACATCTACTGCTCACACTTTACCCACGTAACGGTTGGAAATGATGAATATTTTAATTGTCTGAATGCTGAATAGACATTGTTTGAACACCAAATGAGCCACTTTGATATCAAAGTTACGGAAAATATTTAATATTTAAACAGACCAGTATTACTGCCATTGCGCCCCTGCTTTTGTTCCTACAGTCTCAAATGCCAGAGAGCTTACATGAGTTGTGTCAAAGATCAATCTCCCACACAACATATGTGTCTAAGACTAAGTTAAAGCTATCAGATTCTTCTTGTTCTGAAAAACAGTTATGACGTGTAACCGAAACATTTCACATTTGCTTTCTTGTAATTATCCCAATTGTAAATAAATGTCAACATTATTTTTATCCTGAATTAACAGAGCGTCAGTGCATGATTCATTTGTTTTTAAACAGAAGAACACACATCCATATATTTCAACAGCCAGATAGTCATTGGAGCGGCGTAGAGTGGAGTCAGGTGTCAAGACTGTGCAGAATGTTGTGTGCAAGGGAATTGCCCATAGTATGTTTCCCAGGCAATTCCCCTGCATGTGTTACCCTGGAGAAAGCCCCTTAGAAACAGAGAATTCAGACAATTCTGACTCACTGAGCTCCCCAGAAAAAGTTAAGAGTTCTAAAAATTTAATTTCTTGGTAACTATCAACTTGACATCTTGAATCACCACTGATCCCTTGCTGGTACACTCCCTGATGACATTACCAACATTATCACTTCTCACACGATGCACCTGACACTCAGTCTCTGATTAGACATGACCCATTCCTGGATAATTCCCAACCAACCCCAACGAAACTGACAAGCTCCCCCAAAACCGTTCCACAAAACTTGGACTCATCACCCACCACTACCTTCCGGACCTGACACACCTGCATCTGCGCACCTTCACACAAGTCCAAACACAAATGATTGTGACTTGGAAATTGCCGGGGTAATAAGTACCACCCTGTTTTGGGGGGTGGGGGGGGCGTGGTGGCGTTAACTCAGCTTGCTGAACAGCTGGTTTGCAACGTGGGATGACACCAACAACATTGCTTCAATTCCCTTCCTGCCTGAGGTTACCATAAATTTTCCACCTTCTCAATGTCACACCTCACCTGAGGAATGGTGACACCTGGCTTAAATCAACCTCTAGTTCTCTCTCTCTCTGATGAGGAAGTGGAACTATTGTGACTTTACCTATACTATCCTGCTTCCATACCCATAATGTGAGCACCATGCAGTTTGAAACTATTCTTTTCTAGTGTACTTTGTGTCCCTGAATTCTTTCAAGCAGAGTGTTCTGTTAAAAGCCCCACCTGATATTACTTGCTTAATTGGACAATTGGTATTTTCAAAAGCAGCTTATAGCAGGGAGAATTTACGACCAGACTCAAGTCAACATTGAGATAACAAGGTGTAGAGCTGGATGAACTCAGCTGGCCAAGCAGTATCAGAGGAGCAGGCAAGCTGACATTTCGGGCCCAGACCCTTCTTCCGAAATGGGGGAGGGGAAGGGGGTTCTGAAATAAATAGGGAGAGAGGGGGAGGCAGATAGAAGATGGATGAAGGAGAAGGTAGGTGGACAGGAGACAGACAGGTCAAAGAGGCAGGAATGGAGCCAGTAAAGGTGAGTGTAGGTGGGGAGTCCAGCATTTGCAGTTCCTACTGTCTCTGAATCAAGTCAACGTTGCCCTAGTTATGATGATTTCAAATGGGGATAACCTAAACTATTGAGTTGCTAGGTGGGGAAGGCTAAACTGATCCCTTTCTTTATTCTCTCACCCTGGCTGCTGGTTGCAACAAGGTTAATTAACAAAGGATCCCCTCCCTTTCTCCAAGATCTAATGCATTTATGTATAAAAGCAGCTAATTTAACCAGGCTTCTTGAGTTAATGAACAGTGAGTTTATTTGTTACTAAACACAGAAAGGAATAACAGCAATAAAAGCACAATACACATGCACGCAGATTAAAAATGACAGGTTCTTCCAAAAAATCTTATAAACTAAAAGATATACTTTTCAGTCTCTTCAGTCATTCATGAAAAGCTGAGAGTCAAATGTTGTGAATGTTACAGTGGATGTTATCGATAATTGTTTACCTTGGTAGTTGATGAGCCGATTTTAAAATTCTTGGTTTTTCAGGTTAAACTTTTATCCAGTTGCTTTTGGCAGGTGAGAGTTTTTTTTTCCCTTTCTTTTCCTGTGTTGTGATGTGCTCAAAGCTGTGATCTTCTCAGCACATTCACCAAACATTAAAATGTTTGTCCACTAAAACACATGGATCAGGATTGAAGCTTGCTTTTAGCATGTGTCCCTGTGTCTTCTTGAAAGAGGAAAATGCAAATACGGCTCTTGACCAGACTGCTGTCTACATTTTACCCTTATGGTCACAGCCTGAGACACTTGGGTTTACCATTCACTTTGTAATACATTTCTCCCTTTGAAACTCTTTGTAAATGTAATATGTCTGAGTTCCTCTCCAGGAAGCCACTGGATTTACTAACACTGTCATCTTAGCTATATTAGTCCTCTCTCAAAATGTTGGAACAGTCAACATGTCCGTGGGTGATCCAGAGTTATGATCCGTGGTCATGACAAGGGGAAAGCAAACATCATTGTTGTTTAAAGAAATAACAGCATCAATACTAGCTGATTAATTGCTGTATATGAAGATGGATGCAGACCTGAAATTAGATTGCTGTCCACTACTGGTATGAAACTGCACGATAAAGACAAGGAAAGTCCTAGATTGATCTCTGCTGTGTTACTTCATCTCTCCCAGTTTATGGAAGGGGCCTTGTTATTGAATTGACTGTCCCAGTCTCCAAGGAAGAGGTAACATCAAGCAGAGGCCCCTCTTTTCGATTTTGATGTGATTATTTTTCCCTGGAAGTCTACCAGGACAGTGTCAGGTATAGTTATAACCCTCATCTTAACCATATGCTTCACTACCCCAGGTTTATACATAAAGAATGAGAACTTGGGAATGATGGCAGAGAGAGCCAGCATCCATAGGAACCATACATATGCAGCAATAGAGTGGAAATAGGAGAAACTGATCATAAAATGGAAATGGGCCTTATGGGCTGGTTCTATCCTAACATTAAGGTATAAATGTCATAATTATGGAACACACTTTATTGAGGGTTTTGAAAATGAACAACAAACTTGCTAGATTTAGAATGATTTGCATTGATTTGAAGTTAGTGAAATAGTGAGTTGAAAGGCTTGGTAAACTTAAACTGTGTTTTTCATTGGCTTTTTTTGACAATGTTAATTAAAATTCATTGATTTTAACATTGAAGTTAGTGAAATATTTCCCCAACTTCAGATGCATCTGTGTGAACACTATTGAGAGAGAATAGGTTGCTGCAACAATTCAAACTAAAAAATGAGAAGGAAAGACATGCATTTATATAGTGCCCTTCACCACCTTGGGACATTCCAAAAGTTCTTTACTGCCAATGGAGTACGTTTTCAGTGTAGTCACTACTGAAGTGCAAGCATTGTGGCAGTTAATGTGTGCTGCAAGTACCACAAAAAGTAACATGGTCATAACTGGATAATGTATTTCTTTTTGTAATGTTGTTGGAGAAATAAATATTGGTCAGGAAATTGTGCTTTTTTTAACAAAGTAAGCATGTATTGCAGTCATTTTCTCTTTTGTTCACTCTCACTCACTGCAGGAATAGAGCTACCCAACCCTGTATAGATGGATGAATATACTTCACTTGGCTTGATTAGGCCTTCCCTCCCCCACAACTCGCAGATTCATGCACAAAACCTGTTTACTGCCTGATCGTAGGAACTGTGAGTCAAAACTGGCCTTTGTCACCAAAAATAGGGACATCCATTCTCAAATTTAAATCTATTTTACAATGGGTATTTCTGCCACCAGTATAAATTTGTCAATTATCAACTCACTGTTACAGCAGTCAATCTTACAGACTCAAAAGATAAATAGCTGTCCTAAAAAGAGGTAATTACTACTTAGCATAGCCATGGGTTGATTCCGACAGCATATTGTCTCCCCCTAAAGGCAGCAATACATTCTTACCAGTCCAAGGTGCTGTGGAGTGTTGCCAGGAAACAAGCCCTCTTTCTGCTTTAATAAGAAGACATAAAAAACAGTTTTTTTTTACAAGCATGCCCTACATATTGGCATTATTCTTGAAGAAAAACCTGCCTGAAGGCCAGTGTTCTCAGAAATGGTGAATAGTTAGTTAGAAAAATTCTATCCTTTCATGTGCCTTCCCTCATGAAAACATCTTTAGAGCAAGAATGAATACTTATGCCAGCAGTCCTCAACTCGTATGTTAGAACTTTCAAACTCCTTTGCTCTCTTTGTAAGAAAATGTCCTTGAATGCTGATAATACACCAAAATATGTGAATGCCTTTGCAGCAAACTGCTTAAATCCAGTCTGATTATTCCTGTCAGTAATGTTCTTCAGCCTTTCTCCATTTAGATTCATAATTGACATAATCTCAAAGAGTGGGAATTGGAAGAGAAAAAAGGCAAAGTGGAATACCATAGCTAGTCTAAATGAAGCCAGATGGGAAATCTGTTTATTCTGGGAGCATTGGGTAAATTTGTCTGAGTAGGGGCCCAGTGCTATTTTTCTTTACATACAGTGGATGGGGCAGGGGCTCGTTGTAGGATAAGTGGACCCAATCACTATAAACAAAAGGACAGACATGGGCACTTTTTTAAGCTGGAAGAATAAAAAGAAAGTCACTGCAAATGAAAAGAATTAAAGAAAAGGATGAAGGAAAATGCCTGTCAAACATAATGTGGAAGGCCACGTAGAGTGGACTTCAAAGCTCCTTGACTAGAAACATAGAAAATCAAAGCAAGAGTATGTCATTTAGTCCTTCAAACCTGGCCCACCATTCAACATGAACATGGCTGATCAAACAACTCATACCCTGTTCCTGCTCTCTCCCCATACACTTTGATCCCTTATGAACTACATATATCTCCTTCTTGAAAACATTCAGTTTTTTGCCTTCGATCACTCTCTGAGATAGAGAATTTCATTGGCTCGCCACTCCAACTCTGAAGAGATTTCTGCTCATTGCAATCCCAAATGAACTACCCCACATCCTCAGCTGTAGCCCTGATTCTGCACTCACCAGTCAATAGGAACATTCTTTCTGCATTTAACATGTCTAGTCCTGTAAGATTATCAGTATCTATGAGAATCCTACTCTTTTTTCAAAACTTAGTGAACACAGTCCTATATTTTGGGTAGCACGGTGGCTTAATGGTTAGGACTGCTGCCTCACAGCACCAGGGACCCAGGTTCAATTCCACCTTCAGGTGACTGTCTGATTGGAGCGTGCACATTCTCCCCATGTCTGCTCGGGTTTCCTTCGAGTGCTGGGGTTTCCTCCCACAGTCCAAACGTGTGCAGGTTAGGAAGCTTGGTTATGCTAAATTGCCCATAGTGCCTGTGGTGTATATGTTAGGTAGATTAGCCATTGGAAATGTAGCATTACAGGGAAAGAGTAGGGGGTGAGTCAGGGCTGGATGCTCTTCAGAGGGTTGTGTGGACTTGCTAGGCTGAATGGCCTGTTTCCATACTGTAGGGATTCTATAATGATATGACAACCAATCCAATCTCTCTTTATATATCAGTTCTGCCATCCCACATATCAGTCTCGTAGACCTTTTACACAGCCACTCCATAGACAGAATATGCTTCCTCAGAAAAGGAAATTAAAGCTGCGCACAATACTCCAAGTGTGCTCTGACCAAGCCCTGCACAACTGCAGAAAGAGATCTCTGCTGCTACACTCAAATCTTCTTGCTACGAAGGCCAATGAAGAACAGGAGATAATAAGTCAAGGTTCCCTAGCAAAATTTTAGTTCTCATTATTCTTAACAGCTTGCATTTACATAATGGCTTTTATATTGCAAACCATTCCAAACTACATCAGTGACATCACACAAGTTGACACCAAGCTATATAAGGAGATACTGAGTCAGATGAACAAAAGCTTGATATTAAAAAAAATTTTAAGGAGTGTTTCAGAAGGAGATTATGTGAGAAAGAGATGCAAAAGTTCTAGGGATGAATTTCAGAGCTAAGGGCCTCAGCAACAGTAATCCATAGCACCTGCAGAAGGAATGACTGCCAATGGGCCTGCTGAAGACATGGCTTCCAATGCAAAAAGGCTGATTGCACAAATGCCAGCTTTTCTCAGTATTGATTTCAGTGTAGTTTTCACTTCTAAAACCAAAGGGGAAAAATAAATATTGACTTTTCAGCAGCAATGTGGCAGTAGCCACTGTTCTCCACCATCTTCATTTTGGAGCGGAACTCTATTTTTAAAATCTTTTATCACAACTGACTTGGGAAAGCCAATTAATTTCCATTTCCTGCTGGATGCCTTCCATTAACACTGCCCTCTTGCTTATTTTCACTGAAACCCTGTAGTTGTTACATATCCTCCTTTGAGTACAGTGTCAATCTCACCTTCTGAAGAAGACTTACCTCCGAGCTGACAAAGCTCCCTCCTTCATCACCCAGCAGCTCAGATACTGACACCTCGGTGATTATTTCAGCTGGATTAGAATTGAGAGCAAAAGGCTCCCTCCATGCCAGGCTGGTGTCTGGCTCGGACAGCCAGGTCCGGCACCCTCCACATCTGTTGAATACGCACACAGATCTGCACTCCATCACTCCAGCCATTTGCACTCTGCACTGGCAGAAAGAAGATGGGGGCACAGGGACTTTGAACACAGCCCAGGCAACTCTCCCTCACAGGGCAATATCAGTAGCACCCAACCAGGGCAAGAACCACACACAGGCCTTGCAGATCTCATCTCAGGACAACTCCAGAGGTGACAGAGTTTTCTCATCTCCACCCCTGCCTGCCACCCTCAGCTCTGTGGGAAGTCAGGCAGAGGAGTGTGCACCCACATCATGTTTGGGCCTTGTCAATGCAAATACCCCCAAGATTACCCCGCCAACACAGCCAAGGCCCACCGTGTCCAACAGAGGTAGGCTGCCCCCAACCCAGCTCAGAGCCTGAGACTGCATTAAAACATAGTGGAGAGAAAAGAAGCAAATTATCTTCTAAGAATACGTTATTGGCATGAGTGCCACATCACCAAAATGCATGTGCACATTTGCAAATATAGGTTCACTTTTTATCATTGGCTGTGTGAACTAAAGCATTTTCAGCAGTAACTATAACATTGAAAGCATGGACCCTAGCCATCCTTTGCATTACATGGTATTTTATGCACCAAGGTGTGAAAAGAACAGCTCCTACACCAAGTGCAGTCCAGGTGACCTTCAAAGTGCTGGCTATATTGGTAACCATGGACAATCTTTCCAAACTGCAAAACCTTTTTTTGTTCATTGCAGCCATTAATGGGATTTATGCAGCATGATGTGGGCAAGAGTGCTTCAGGGGAGGCCAGGATTTCTACTCCTCACAATAGGTCAATGCTAAAAGTCCACATACACCATTTTGTTATCTTTCCCCTGCATTGTACAGTTGACTGTTTAATGCCATTTCCCTCTGAAGTCTTCATGTCACACAAATGTTGTGATGTTTCCCTCACAAAATGAAACATTTACCCCACCCACTCCGGGTATAGTAGAAACCACTTTCATCTCCATTGCTCGCTTGTTATTTAGATCACTCAGAACAAAACAGTGGTTGCTCACCCCGGACTGAGTCACAGGCTCGGCTTTTCAGTCTAGGCCACCTTCCCAAAATCATTATGTTCCCAAACTGAATGCCATATGAGTCAACCCACCAGCTTTGGTTCTTCCCCAAGTTCCCACATAATGCCATAATTTAACGGTACATCTCCTACTTTACTCCTCGAGGTGCAAGCATACTATGCAATCAAGTAATCAGACATCCACAGCAATGCACTGTTCCCCAGTTAAGGGAAGGTGTGAACTAACCGTTGATAACTAATACTACTGCACAACAACTTTCCTCCCAAGCTATATTGTCCAACCACCCTTAAGTATCGAATTGTTCCCTCTTCACAATTATTTAGCCCCTCTGTATCCCGGCATGCTGCCCCCAATCTCCACAACTGAGTTCTCCAACTTTGCCCCTGCAATAGTGACTCCTGATAATCCCCCACCTTGATTTTTTTTATGGACAGATCCCCTCCGCAGGACTGATTTTGGCCCACTCTCTTGCACAAATTGGACAGTATGCCCTGAATGATGACTATCCAGCTTCCTGACTGACTTACTGTGATTCCCTGCACTGGCTGCACTGAACCCATAAAGCCGACTATAGCCCAGTCTGTGAACCGTTAAAGAATGGATGTCCAACCACGACCACCCCAAATGGCCAACTGATTATGCCCAAGTTCCTGGACTAATTAGCAGAGGCTGCCCTTGACTTACTGTGCCCATGACTCTGGCTGAAGGGGGTTTTTCTTGTCTGGACTGAGGACTACACCCATTAGACATTTACACGTGGTCATCTGATTTGTGCATGTGCATGTATTCGCCATATAGGCTGCACATGGTACAGGTGTGACACTGGTGTAGCATGGTGATGCACAGTTTTAACTCTGGCTGAGGGGACAATGCATATCAAGGCGCAGAGACGCTATTATCATCCAGGCAGGTGCAGATTGAGTGAGTACTAAGAGATGCAAGCAAGGAGCCCTGAGATTTTCCTGTGCCAAACTTGTGAGCTGGATGCCTGTCAAAACATGCAAACTATCCTGTCAGTAGCATTCCAACAAAAGGTATTAGCACATGTCATAGTGCACCACTGAACTGCAGAACCATCTTTCAAATAGATTGGAGTTATGCCCAAAGAATGCAGTGATGCTGGAATATGTCCGTTTCCATTGCCCATGGACAGGGAGGGAGGTGGGTGGCCACTGTCCATGAGGCAAGCCCTGAGATGTTGAGAACTGCTATATATGATGCAGGGCCAGTGTAGCAATTGATGAGCTGGAACCACCACATAACCATTCTGACTTTGTGTTGAGTGTTGTAATTACCTTGTTTCTATCCAGCAGGTGAGAAACTGCATATCAATGAGGCCAGACTAACCAAAAATGAAATATTAATACATGTAAATGCATGTATATCAGCATCTTGCCACTCACTAGTGAGATTCTCATTTCACCATTCAATATTTGGTTGGGGATAGGGCATCTTGTTCTTAAAACTGATAATTTCACTGTCACTAATCTCACACTATCTTCGAAACTTTTGAGTCAACATTCTCGTTAAAGAATCATAGGATTCTTACAATGTAGAAGCAGGCCATTTGGCCCATTGAGACCTCACTGATCCTCTGACAAGCATCTCACTCAAACCCACCCCACTACTGTATCCCTGTAACCCTGCATTTCGCATGATATATGAACCTAGCCTGCGCATCCCTGACACTATGGGCAATTTAACATGGCCAATCCACCTAACCTGTACATCTTTGCATTGCATGTCATTCAGGTGCTGGGAAGATTCTGCCCTTTGTGTTTGTTGAATATGGGACAAAAGACAGGCCTTGGATACTTCTAGCAATGGATTCCCAATGGAACACCTCTATTGTTCCAAGATTGGCTTCCTGAATTAGACTCCGGAACATTGCATTTGAGATATCCCAAGGGAACTGGTTACTGATTAGTGGTAACTTGTTAGCCCTGATATAATGAAGCAGTTTAGTATGAGTCCCACACTGTTTGTGACTCTCAAAGGAGGAATTCTTTGATGTAGTGCTATGGCTGGATTGATACTGAAGAATTGCTGAAGCCCCCCTTCTGACAGCCATATGGGCAACAGGATTTCTCAGAAATTAAGCGTTTCCCCAAGTGCAAATCATCAAGCCAGATGTTGTCCTTTCAAGCATCTTTTGGCATAGAATCTACTGTAGAAATACAAAAGGGTCCCATTGGAACTGTGCCCATGGGGAGCCTACATTAGAGAATAGGCGCCAAATCCTGTTACCCTCCCTCCAAATCATGCTGATTTTGAGAATAACTCCCCTCTGAATGCATGGGATCCCTGGTACTACACGTACAAAAATAATGCAAAATACTGTGGTTGCTGGAAATCTGAAACAAACACAGAGCACACTGGAGAAACGTAGCAAGTCCTGCAGCATCTATTGACAGAGAAACCAAGTTAACGTTTCAAGTCTGGTATTTGCTGCACTCAGCACAAAATATTCACGGACCTAGAGTCTAGGCCTGAAACATCAGCTATTGTGCTCTTAAGATGCTGCTTGGCCTGCTGTGTTCATCCAGCTCCACATTTTGTTATCACAGAATATTAACGTGTTGCCTTCTCCACAGATGCTGTCAGCCCTGTCGAGTTTCTCCAGTATTTCCATCTTTACCCCTACATATGTTGTCAGGCTAAACAGCTTTGCATTAATAATGAAAAAAGTAAGAAATACCTCACATTTTCCTAAACACCTTCTTGAGCTCACAAAGTCCCATTGTATTTTGTAGCCAGTTAAGTAATTTCAAATGCTGTCGCTGTTGTTACACATTTGGGAATGTGGCAGTAATTTGCACTGTGCAAATTCCCACAAAAATCAACCCAATAATAGCCAGATAGTCTGTTTCTGTCAGTGACCTTGAGGAATAAGTATTGGCTGGGACACTACAATGAGAAATCTACTGCTCTTTCTCGACTAGCCCCGTGCATCCTTTAAAGAAGACTTTCTTTAACAAGTGAAAACGCAGCAGGCCAGGCAGCATCAGAGGAGCAGGAAAGGTGACAATACAGCATTCTCTCAGTGTTGTACTGGAGCCCAACCCTCGATTATGTGCTTAAGTCTCACGAGTGGGAATATAAATCCATAACCTTGTCATTCAGAGGTGAGAGTGCTGGCACTGAGCCAAGATGGGCAAATGACATAATAACAAACAAAAGAACTGCAGCTGCTGTAAATCAGGAACAAAAACAAAGTTGCTGGTAAAGCTTAGCAGGCCTGGCAGCATCTGTGAAGGAAAAAACAGAGTTAACGTTTCGGGTCCGGTGACCCTTCCTCAGAACGGTTCTGAGGAAGGGTCACTGGGCCCGAAACATTAAACCTCTTTTCTCCTTCACCGATGCCACCAGATTGTTGAGCTTTTCCAGCAACTTTGTTTTTGTTGGCAAATGACATTATCTCCGTGGTCTGATTAACAGTTTCATAATCTTAAGAAAAATGATCTACTTCTATGTGCCTGCCTATGGCTGTTACTGTGTCCATTGTGTGTCTCTGTGTGCCTTTACCTTTCTCCATCTGTTTCATCTCTTCCTCTTCATATTTTTTTTCTTCAGCTCCATTCTTCTCATAGTCTGTTGGTGTAAAACAAAGCAATTGCAGAAGTCAAAAACAAGCCAGCAGTTGAAAGCCAGCATTCTGCTCGATTCGTAGGCAGACCTCATTAATTTCACTGTTGCACGTTGTAGAGTGATAACTAGCCAATGCTTTTAGTAGTGTACCGGCTATCTATTACAGTGGGTTCAATATTAACTCCCACCACCACCACAAAGTCATATAAAAATTTAAAATCATGAAACATGAACCTACACATTTGTGTGCCTGCTGCTATTTTTACATCAGTGGGTTGCATTGAGTGTTTGTGTCCCATTTATGAGAAATGAGAAATTTTATTATAGTATTCACTTCAGATCCCCACAGTGCAATTTGGAGCCTCACTTAAATTTAACCATTGTCCATTCTAGTTTCCTGCAGCTCACGTCAAAGAAGTCGTGTAAGCAAGCCTAACCACCACAATCTCCTGCCTCCCTCTGCCAACCCACAACCTTCCAGACCCACTACGCCAAGTGTCCCTGCCCATGATATCTGCTTCCCTCCTTATTTCCAGTTCGCCCACTCCTCACAGCTACTGCATAATTTTTGTCACAAACCTGCAGTGGGAGCCCTCCCAACATGCTCCAATCTTTTCCAATTATCAGGGAACATTCTCTGTAAGTTAAGCAGCATCTTCACATTTTCATCATTTTCTCATCCCCTCCTTCCCTGAAAGCCAACTGGCCAGAATGGATTTGTTGTCATTTCGAGTATGTTAACCACTCAGTTGCACCATTATCAAAAATGGCATTTGCAAACAAACTGTGGGCCCACAGAATTCCTGGGTTTCCTGAAGCAAATGCAAGATGACAACACAGTAGCAATTGAGCAACTGAAACCGTAATAGGGAAAAGTGCTAATAAGTACATGATGCTTTGTTACCTGGTTGTCTGAGATGGTTTATGTACTGAGATTCCTTTACACTTTGTTGCTGCTTGTTTCTGATTTTGCACGTTCCTACTGCAGAGGTTCAGTTAGGAACTATTGAACCAGAGAAAAATTACAGCACAAAAAGAGGTTATTCAGCCCACCATGTCCATTTCAGCTGAATAAACTAGCCACACATTCCAGTCCCACTTGCTAGCACCTGATCCATAGCTTGGAGGTTGCAGAACTTCACGTTCAGATCAAAGTTTCTTTGAAATGCGTTAGAGGTTTCCATCTCAATCACCAAACTGGGCAGCAAATTCCAGATACCGATCAGGCTCAAGATGAAAAATATTTCTCCGTATCCCTTCTAACCTTCTACTAATCACCTTAAATCTGTGTGCCTAGTAACTGACCTCTCCAGTAGAGAAAACAGTCCACCCCTGTCCACTCCAACCAAGCCCCCCATTTTGTATAATTTGATTGTGTCATCTCACAGCATCGGCTATTCTTAGAAAAATAACTGTAACTTATCCAATATTTCTTCACACCTGCAACATTCTTATAAACCTCCACTGTACTCTCTCTAGTAAAATTATACCCTTCCTGTAATATACCAGAACCATACACAAATCTCTAGCCAGTCTCAATATAGCAGCATTACATTCCTGGGGTCTTTTGCATTCCACACTTCACCCAATGAAGGAAAGCATCCCATGTGCGCTTGTTACCACTGTACCTACCTCTCCTTCTATCTTCAGAGACCTGTAGGTACTCATTTCAAGGTTTCTCACTTCTTCTACATGAAATGCTGCACAGACTGATCCAAAATCTAACGACAAGTCAAAGTATAAAAGGGAGATAGAGGGCTTGGTGACATGGTGCACTGAAAATAGTCTGTTTCTCAGTGTCGGCAAAACTAAAGAACTGACAATCAAATTCAGAAAGAAAGGATGAGAGCACACCCCCAACTATATCAAAGGAACTGAGGTTGAGAGAGTGAAGAGCATAAAGTTCCTCAGAGTGATGATAACCAACGACCTGTCCTGGAATCCAATGTAGAATCGACAGTCAAGAAGGCACAACAATACCTCTTCTTACTCAGGCAGCTCAGGAAATTTGGCATGTCCATAAGGTCCCTCACCAACTTTTACCAACACGTTATTGAAAGCATACTGCCCGGTGCATAATAGCCTGGTATGGCAACTGCTCTGCCCAGGACCTTAAGGCAATACAGAAGGTAGTGTGTACAGTCCACACCATCATGGAAGCCAAACTTCCATCCATAGACTCTATTTACATGACTCACTGCAATGGAAAGGGACCAACATCATCAAAGACCCATCACAATCTGGGAATGCCCACATACAACCTCTTCCATTAGGCAGAAGATACAGAAATCTGAACACATGCACGAGCAGGTTCAGGAATACCTTCTTTCTGGCTGTTATCAGACTATTGAATGGACTCTATCTTTAAATAATATAACCTGCAATATAACCTGTATGCCTCTAAGTCTATTTGATCTGTATATCCTTTGTGGTGATCTGCCTGTACCGCTCATAAATAAAGCTTTTCACTGTATTTTTGTACATGTGACAATAAAACAATCAATCCATCAAATAATCCTCTTGAATCTCAGACTGTGAACACAATGGTTAAAAATAGACCATAGTCTGGGTGAGAGCCATTTTGTTTTCCTTTCAAGAACATGCAGGGTCACTACTTTGTGGACCATTGTACTATGAAGTTGATATCTTTGAGAATAGCTAATGGAACAGTTCTGCAACACAGGTAAAACAAAGGAAAAGACATTATCTCACCATCTATATCCAGCAAGCCAGTTAAAAATAGACAAGACAAAAGAAGCACTCCCCCACTCTGAGTACCAGATGCCACTAGCCATCTTTGAAAGGACAGAAGATTTTAAATCAACCTGCAAAGCCAGGAGTCTCAAAATCAACTGCTAAACTACTAACATCAATGGTATCAGTAGTATTTAATATAACAGCTGCAATATTCCACTATATACTCTTAATGAACAATTCAGGGACTGATCTTTTTTTTATGTTTAACTTTTTTGGACTCACTTCTTACTTTTAATCTGTAAGTATGTGAATTGCAATAAGATTGTTTCTTCTTACATGTAGTAACTAATAATTTCACTTTTTAATCTTTAATTCAAAGAAACCTGGTTAAATTGGGTCCTTTTAAATTTAGAGTCATGAGGTCTGGCAGAAAGGTATCCACAAGCCAGGAATCCTTTGTAAATTAACCTTCATGCAAAGATAGAGGGATTGATGAAGAAAGAAGAAATCTTTATTCATCTTTCATCATTCGGATAAGTGATGGCACTGGAGTATTAATCCAAAAACCCAGGTTCTGGGGGCTTGGGTTCACATCCTGCCATGGCAGATGGTGATATTTGAATATAATAACATTTTGGAATTAAAGGTCCAATGATGACCATTAAATTATTTTTGATTGTTGGAAAAACCCATCTAGTGCACCTTTGTTCTTTTGGGAAGGAAATCTGTCATCCTTACCTGGTCTGGCCTACATATGACTCTAGACCCACAACATGATTGACTTCTGGGCAGTTAGGGATGGGCAATTAATGCTGGCCTGGCCAGTGACGCCCATATCCTGAGAATGAAAAACAGCCTGGAGCTTGGCAATTTGGGATATTCTTTGAGGAAACTGCAATGTCTTGAGATACCTCACATGTTGTCTATTTTCAACAATACCCTCTCATTTATCTTGTATTCTTTTGCTTATTTTTGCAGACCCCAAATGCAAGATCTCACATTTTTCCAAACTGAATTCTTCTGTTACTTTTCTACCCATTCAATCAAACTGATGACAGCTTTGTGCAGATGACAGCCATCTCTTCACCATCAACTAAGTAGCCAATTTTTGTTCATCTGCAAATATCCCAATCATGCCTTCCACATGTGTGACTACCACATTAATTGATATTATAAACAGTACACAACACAAAACTGAGATCTATGAAATCACACTGGAAACAGTTTCCATTTACAAAGATATCGATTGGCCTATTTGTTTCATGTCACTAAACCAAGCACACATCCAGCTCACCACATCCTTTGCATACCATGGGCTTTAATTTTTCTTAACAATCTGCTAGGTGGAACGTTATCAAATGCCTTACTGAAACCCATGTAGGCATCATCTACAATCATCAATCCTCCTTGTTTCTTCCTCCAAAAATTTAATTAAATTAGTAAGTCGTGATTTTGCCTAAACAAAACCATACTGACCATCTCTGATGAATCAGTGCCTCTGCAAGCTACATTTAATCCTATCTCTCATCATCGATTTCAGTAATTTGCCCATCACCAAGGTCAAAGTGACTGGTCTAAATTACTCGGCCTATCCCTTGCACCTTTGAGTCGTGGTGCAAAGTTCAGAGCCCTCCTATCCTCTAGTAGCTCACCTGTATCTAGTGAGAATTGAAAAAATGACCCTAAGAGTATCTGCTGTTTCTTTCCTGGTTTCCATTAATAGCATAGGATGCCATTCATCTGGTCCTGGTGACTTATTTACCACTGAGAAGGTCATTACCTCAAGTCGTGGAGTCCCTTCTCATTTTGTTTATTTTATCTAACATTACACACTCTTTCACTTGACCCAGAATGTCTACAGCATCTTCCTCCTTTGAAAAGACAGAGACAAAATGTTAATTTACATCTATGACATCCACGCAGAAGTTACCCATATACATTAGTCATCCACTTGCTCTTGATGTACAGAGAAAACAGCTTTGAGTTTTCTTCAATGGATCGGTGGAATCTTCTAGGGGCACCACTACCATGGTCTTTGGTGAGAATTGTGACCAAATGGTGCGATAAGTCCAGAGAGGCAGATCTCAGTACGTTGAGCAACTCACTGCATCTTTTAACTTTTTTCACCAGGCAGTGGTGAGTTGCCTATTATCACTTTTCAACACAAAATGTTACACAACTTGCCTCTTTAATATGCAGCTGCCTATCCTACCACCCGCTATGAGCAAACTAGACGTCAAGATTTCTAGACGTGGAAGTTAGAGCAAGAACCAGGCACCTTCAGCTAACTACGTGTTCCGAAGAATCTCCATGTTGACGACTGTGTGCCACTTCAAGGGTCCACTCCATATATACCAGCCACATGCGCCAGCTGCACACCAAATATTGATCAGGCCATCATCTGTCTTGATTGTCTCTGCCCCGTTGAGGGCCGTTTTCCTCCGGGAATGAGAGAGAGGGAACAGTTATTATGGTGGATGAAAGTGGATGGCACAGTTGTTACTTTTGGTGCAAGTGGGAAGGTGCCCCGAGAGTGAGTGGGCAGTGCAGAGGGTAAGCGGGGTCAGTGGTATTATGGTTTCATATGAATGACAGCGAGTGAGGAATGACGATTCAGAAATTAGTGTCAGTGATAGAGCACAGGTGTTGGTGAGAGGTTTGTAAAGTATGGGAGAAAGTGTAAGTGTAAGGTATTGGAGAGATGACTATGGCACTTACGCCGGCAGAGTGGCAAAGGTTATTGACCTTGTCCTCCACCATTGAGAATTCTTTCAGACCACTGAGACTGCACTAACCCAGGTGAAAACCTCAGACCAGGCTGGCATAGTCTAGTGTCATGGCCTCCACTGCAGGTCCCAGGGGAAAAGGAAGTCCCACCTCTGCACAACCCCATCCAGCAGTATTTCCCACAATGAAAGGCTCTGATTTCCCCTTGAAATAACTCCACAGAGCCCAGTATCCCATCATAAAGTCACCCTTTACTTACACGTGGAGAGTCCTTGACACTGACCTAGCTTCCTCGGAGCCAGGTCTCAGACTGAAGAGGATGCCTGACGCTTCTATTTATATCCGTCAGCCTGGACTCCCTGATTAGACAGATTAACAGCCCCCATCAGGGAACTTATATTTTATTAGGTCTCTCTCACTGACCTCGTTACAATCACTGCATCCTTCCTCCTCTAAGTCCTGGGACATAAGTCCATATTTTTTTCCCAGTACCTTCCCATGGAGGGGGTTTGCACCGGGTCACTTTCCTCCAACTCTGCCTTTGATACAGGCAGCATGTAATGCACAGTAGCTCGCTGCTTATGGCTGAAGCATCACAGGAGAAATTCATTCTCCTCTTCAGGCTGCAAAGGCGTTGAGGCAATGACACCACAGTATACATTTCAGATTCTGAGGCATCTTCAACACTTGATGGAGAGGAAGAGCACATGGATTCCAGAACACCCAGAAAGGCAGTCAACCTGGACACTTTACTATGAACTGTTTGCAAGTCGGCAGCTTTCATATGGTCCACATGCTTGTTCAGGACCTCCACACCTACCCAAACTTTGTACGTCACTGGACCGGACCTTATGCAGCTATACTTTTTATCCATGCGTGGCCACTCCCATGGTTCCTACACCAAACTTCATCTCCTAACACAAATTGTCTTTCTCTCTTAGCAGAGTCTTGTGTCCAGTGCTGGCATTCCTGATGCCTTTACACTTTTCGGTCCCCAACCCCCAAGCCCCCAAGCTCGGGAAGATCAGATTTAACCTGGTGTGGAGTCTTTTCCCATTAGCAACTCAACTGGAGCTATGACAATAAAATGTGAAGCTGGATGAACACAGCAGGCCAAGCAGCATCTCAGGAGCACAAAAGCTGACGTTTCGGGCCTAGACCCTTCATCAGAGAGGGGGATGGGGTGAGGGTTCTGGAATAAATAGGGAGAGAGGGTGAGGCGGACCGAAGATGGAGAGAAAAGAAGATAGGTGGAGAGAGTATAGGTGGGGAGGTAGGGAGGGGATAGGTCAGTCCAGGGAAGACGGACAGGTCAAGGAGGTGGGATGAGGTTAGTAGGTAGGAGATGGGGGTGCGGCTTGGGGTGGGAGGAAGGGATGGGTGAGAGGAAGAACAGGTTAGGGAGGCAGAGACAGGTTGGACTGGTTTTGGGATGCAGTGGGTGGAGGGGAAGAGCTGGGCTGGTTGTGTGGTGCAGTGGGGGGAGGGGAAGAGCTGGGCTGGTTGTGTGGTGCAGTGGGGGGAGGGGACGAACTGGGCTGGTTTAGGGATGCGGTGGGGGAAGGGGAGATTTTGAAGCTGGTGAAGTCCACATTGATACCATTAGGCTGCAGGGTTCCCAAGCGGAATATGAGTTGCTGTTCCTGCAACCTTCGGGTGGCATCATTGTGGCATTGCAGGAGGCCCATGATGGACATGCCATCTAAAGAATGGGAGGGGGAGTGGAAATGGTTTGATGAAGGGTCTAGGCCCAAAACGTCAGCTTTTGTGCTCCTGAGATGCTGCTGGGCCTGCTGTGTTCATCCAGCCTCACATTTTATTGTCTTGGATCCTCCAGCATCTGCAGTTCCCATTATCTCTCTCAACTGGAGCTATCCCTGTGTTTGCACAAAGGTAGTCCTACAATCAAATAAGAACCGAGATAGCTTGCTATTAAGTGAAGCTGTTTCTTCAAGGCCACCTTCAAAGTTTGGACTGCTGTTTCTGCCAGACCATTGAATGGTGGTTGTTATACCATTCAGCTTTGGGAAATACTCAAACTCCCTGCTAGTAAACAATAGCCTGTGACCAACACTCCCCAGACACCATGTATTACAAAAGATGTGAGCAGTTTTTCTATTGCCCCCATGTTGGATGAATGAAGCCAACGCATGTCCAGCCATTCTGAGCAGGCATCCGCTATGACTAAGAACATAAAACCCATGAAAGGACTTCCACAGGCAACATGTAACCAAGTCTAGGGTTTACCCGGACATTCCCACAAATGCTGCTGGTTGTAATTCTTGTCCTTGCCGGCACGCTAGGTACTCCACCAATGCTATGGCTGCATCCAAACTTGGCCACCAAACGTAACCTTTCACCAACATCTTCCTGGTGGAATTCAGCCCTAGTATCTGGCAGCGATGCTTGTTTGGGGCAATCATTCTTGCTCCTCCTAATAATATGCCATCTTCTACTGTGATCTGGCCTCTCCAGGTCCAAAAAGGTTTAAATTCTGGTTGTGATAGCCCTTCGGTTACCCCGTTACCACCAGCTGTTTCAGTTTTGCCAGGGCCGGATCTTTCTGCATCCAGAATCTGATATTGTCAGCTATGACTGGAAGCGTGTCCAGAAAATTTAAAACCATTATCAACTGTTTCAGTAGCAGCACCATCAGTGGTGTATCTGCCAGCGGGACTCAGCTCAATGCATCTGCTTTTCCTACTTGATCTCACAGACAGTGTTCCAACTTGTGATTACGTGCGCTTAGGATTAGAGTCCATAACTGTATTCAACCTGAAGTTATGGGCAACACTGCATTGTCCTCTTTAAGTAGATCTAGCAAGGGTTTGTGGTCCATTAATATTCCAAATTTATGTCCTTACAGGTATTGATAGAACTTCCTGACAACAAACATGACAACCAAACCTTCCTTCTCTATCTGGGCATATTTACACTTTGCATTAGCCAAAGTCGTAGATGCATTCACTAATAGGTGTCCCTCTCCATCGGGCCACCTATGAGCTAATGCAAACCAGATGCTACAGAGGGTGACATCGCATGTCAACATCAGATCTCGCTTGCGATCATAGTGCACCAACACCTTAGAGGACAATAGCTGTTTCTTCACTTCCATGAAAGCAATGGCCTGGCCATGTGACCATTTCCAAGGCTGACCCTATTTTTAGGAGTTGATGCAAAGATGCCAGGCTGGAGGCCAGGTTATGCATGAACTTTCTGTAATGATTCATCAGCCCAAGGAAAGCTCCAGTACTGAATTGGGAACCTGGGCACCTTTGATTACATTCATTTTATCTTCAAACGGGTGTAACCCAGACATGTCAACTCTGTTGCCCAAGCAGGTCACTTGGGGTGCCTGGAACACACATTTTTCCTTTCTAAGGCATACACCCACCAGGGACAAACGTCTAAGGACTATGTCTAAATTCTCTAATTGCCCCTTACTGGTCTTTCCTGTTATTAGCAAGTCATCTAGATAAATAGCAACCTGGGTAGATCTTGCAAAATGTTCTCTACCATCTGCTGAAAAACTGCACAGACTCTCGTCAAAAGGCAGTCTCGTGATACAAACCTTTATGGGTTTTAATTGTAGTATATTCCAAGGAATCTTCAATTAACTGCAATTGCAGGTACACCTCGTTCATGCCTACCTTTGTGAAGGACTGTCTCCCTGCCAGCTTTGCATATAAATCCTCTACGTGAGGGTGTGGATATATATCTAGCTGGTAGAATGTGGTTTAGCATTTGTTTAAAATCCCCAGAAAGGTGAACCGACCCAACAGGCTTCAAAATCGGTCCACTCGTTGATGCATTTTCCACAAACTGGACTGGTTTGATGATGCTTTTGCTTTCCAGCCTTCTGATTACTGTACCAACTTTTGCCCGTAAAGCAAATGGCACTGAGTGGGCATTGCAGAATCATGGAATTGCTTACTGGTCAATGTGCAAGGTGAGATAACAAGGTGGAGAGCTGGATGAACACAGCAGGCCAAGAAGCATCAGAGGAGCGGGAAAGCTGGCGTTTTGGGTCTAGACCCTTCAGAAAATTCTGAAAAAGGGTCTAGACCCAAAACGTCATCTTTCCTGCTCCTCTGATGCTGTTTGGCCTGCTGTGTTCATCCAGCTCCACACCTTGTTATCTCAGATTCTCCAGCACCGGCAGTTCCTACTATCGGTGTAACATGCAAGGTGGCCTTGACTGCTGTGATAGTCCCTAGACCTTCCTGAAAGAATTCCTGGTATTTAATTAGGACTCCTCTCAGGCAGCCATTTTCTAATTGAAAAATGTAGCACCAAGTTTGGATGAATCAAGGTCAATTTTGCCCCATCAAGCTTGGGCCCAAGCTTTTTACCCCAATCAATGATAAATAAAGCAGCTGTTTCTCATAAGAGACTGCAACCAAAGTAGTAAAGCTGTAATTTGCAAATAGTAATCTGTAAAGGCTTCCTGGTATAGGTTCTCAGTCTAGCCAAGGACTTACACAAACTTAAGGGTTGCAATCCAGAGCAAATTTTTTTAAAGACTGGTTCTGCGATCACTGAAATGGCCAGGCCAGTATCAACGTCTGTTAGAACTGGTGACCATTAAACCAGACATTGATTTTGATTGGTTCTAATTTAGACGTTACTAAGCAATTTAACTGTTCCAAGTCATAAGTGGGTGGACATTCTAGGGTGCAGACCCTCCTGGATACTGGCCTTTGCATTCTCTTAATCAATTTAGGTCCAGTAGGGCTCCTTTGTTTCTCAAATATACAAAGCAGCAACAAATACAATGGTTTAGATAACACAGTATGGAGCTGGAGAAGCACAGCAGAGCAGGCAGCAGCAGAGGAGCAGGAAAGCTGATATTTCGGGGCATGACCCTCCTTCAGAAATGGTGGAGGGGGAAGAGAGCTGGGAAATAAGTAGAGAAAGGAAGGGTGGGACTGGAGAAGATAGGCAGGATGGTGATAGCTAAGTGCATGTACAGAGTGGTGGGGATTGGTCAGTGAGGTGGGAAGAGTGGATAGGTGGGAGAGAAGATGGACAGGTTGTGTCACGTCAAGGAGGAAGGAATGAGACGAATGGTTGGTCATGGTATGAGGCCTGGGGTGGGGAGATTTTGAAACAAGTCCACATTTAGGCCATCAGGCTGTAGGCTTCCAAGGCGTAATATGAGGTGCTGCTCCTCCAGGTGGTGTCATTGTGACACTAGGCGAGGCCCAGGATGGACAAGTCATCCAGGGAGTGGGAGGGGGAGTTGAAGTGGTTTGCAACTGGAGGGTGTTGTTGTTTGTGCAAACAGAGTTCAGATGCTCCACAAAGCGGTCTCCAAGTCTCTGCTTGGTCTCATCAATATAGAGGAGGCCACATCGGGAGCAGCAGATGCAGTAGGTCACATTAGTGGATGTGTAGGTGAACCCCTGTCTGATGTGAAAGACTTTTTCGGTCCTTGGATGGAGGTCGGGGGGAGGTGTCGGGGCAGGTGTATTACTTCCTGCAGTAGCAGAGAAAGGTGCCAGAGGTGGTGCGGCTAGTGGGGAGTTTGGAGAGGACAAGGCAGTCATGAAGAGGGCACTCCCTACAGAAGGCAGTTAGGGATCGGGCGGGAGGTGCATCTTTGGTTATGTGTTCAGTTTGCAGGTGGTAGACCTGGCAGAGAATGATACGTTGAATCCAGAGGTTAGTGGGGTGATACATGAAGACAAGGGGGATCCTGTCTTTGTTTTTGTTGCAGGGATGTGATGTGAGGGAAGAGGTGCAGGAAATGCAAGAGATGCGGTCAAGAGCATTTTTGACCACTGAACGGGGGATGTTGCGGAAGTTGAAATAAGAGGACATCTGGGATGTTTGGGAGTGGAATGCCCCAACTTGGCAGTAGACACAGCGGAAACAGAGGAATTGGGAGTAGGGGATCTCATTCTTGCAGGAAGGTGGGTGAGAGGAAGAGTAGTTTAGGTAGCTGTGGGAGTCAGTGGGCTTGAAATTGATATCGGTTTCGAGGCAGTCACCAGAGATGGAGTCAGAGAGGTCCAGGTAGGAGAGAGAGGTATCAGAGATGGCACAGGTGAACTTGAGGTTGGGGTGAAAGGTGTTGGTAAAGTGGAAGAACTGTTCAAGCTCCTTGTAGGAACATAAGGCAGCGCCGATACAGTCATCAACACCGCGGAGGAATCTGCGTGGGGCTATACTTGAACAATCACATTTCTGAATTAGAAGAGCTTAAGCTCACAATATTCACAGAGTCATACAGCATAGAAACAGACCATTTGGTTCAACCAGACAATGCTGAACATAATTCCAAAATAACTAGCCGAACCTGCCTGCTCCTGGCCCATATTCACCCAAATGTTTCCTACTCATTTTCCATCCAATTGTCTTCTAAATGTTGCAATTGTACCCACATCCATCACTTCATCTGGAAGTTCATTCCACACACAAACCATCCTCTGTGCAAATTCCTTAACTTAATCCATAAACTCTTGAAAGCTTTTAATATCTGGTGCATCAAGGAAAGCTGGTCTCCTAATAACCAAAAAAGCAATGAGTCCACAAGCTGGTATGAAAATTATTCATTGCTGTTTGTCTGCACCTATGCCATTTGCCTAGAGAAAATAATGCATTCTTTCACATACTGGGCCCAGTTTCAACAGCAGGACTGAACCGAGTCAAGCTTCCAAATAACAAGATGATGCCAGAAATGCTTACCACAAGATGACTGCTGCGAGCGAGTTTCTTCAGGATTGTGCTTTACTCCTTTTGATATTAAAATAACTGCGCAGAGGCCAGTATCCCATTCTCAAGACACCCTTTATTTTCACATGGAAAGTCCTTGACACTGGTCCAGGTCCCTCTTAGAGTGAACAGAATTTTGACACTCCTGTTTATATCTCTCAACCAGGACTCACTGATTGGGCCAGACTAACAGCCCCAGCGAGGGAACTCGTAATCTGTGACACCACCTGGATGTCCTCATTACAATCACAGCACTCCTCACAGTCGATCAGATACCGCGCTCATTCTGTTCAGGTTTTCCTGACATGGATGTAATCTTCAACAAGAAACGCAACTCATTTAGTTAAGTTTGACACAAAGTCTGAAGCAACAGGAGCACTATTATCTGCTCATGGCATTGTCCCTCCACAACCCTTAACTACACCCCAATCCCAAAATTCCCTTAGCTTCCGTCCTGCATCTTTTCAAAATGGTGCTGCCAATGAATGAAACAGTCTAAAATTGATCAAACAAGATAGGCAAACTGCTCTAAAGACTTAAAAGGCAGAAGCAACTCACGAAACTTATTGAACTGAGGCCTGAGGCCCCTTCTAGGGTGAACTATAAATTAGCTTTGGTGGGACATAACCAATTTATACTGAGTAGAATTTTGAACTAATAAATTATATACGACAAGTAATTTATATCTATAAATACAGCATTAGTAAATATTAAGACATAATATTGTCCTACTATGTAATATATATAGTAATTCATTATATTAATATAATATTAACATATACGATATTAAATGAGGAAACATTGAAAACCATTAATTTCTTCTTTAATTGGAATGGAAGCCTGGAAAGTGTTTTCAATAATAATTTTTCAACAAAAAAATTATGCTGTGAAACACAATAGAATGAAACAAATCTGTGATCTGTGACGGCCCTCTCTCATGAAATGAAAATGTAACAGCAGGCAATTCATTGTGATACTGTTCAAATGTATCTGGCGTCAAAATGAAATGCATACCAGAATAAATTAGACTAAGTTTTGACTTGTGTTTTTCCTTATTTAATTTGATTCCATTAACATTTTGATGATCAGTGCCAACACAATAGCAAACCTGATAATTCTTCCTTAGTGCCTGACCAGGCAATGTAGTGAGCCTACAGTACAAAGGCACTGCATTAGGTACAGCAAAAGCCGGTTAGATCAGTTGGCTGAACAATTGGTTTATGATGTGGAGTGATGCTGACCAACAGTGTGGGTTCATTACCTTGGGGGAAGTGATGGCCTAGTGGTATTATTACTTGGACTGTTAATCTAGAGACCCAGGTAACATTCTGGGGACCTGGGTTTGAATCTCATCACAGCAGATGGTGAAAGTTGAATTCAATAAATATTGGAATTAAGAATCTGATGATGACCATGAATTCATTGTTGATTGTTGTAAAAAAACCTATTTGGTTCACCATGCCCTTTAGGGAAGGAAACTGCCATCCTTACTTGGTCTGGCCTACATGTAACTCCAGACTCACGGCAATGTGGCTGACTCTTAACTGCTGTCTAGGCAACTAGGTATTAACCTAGCCAGTGACGCACTCATCCCATGAATGAAAAAAGAAGAAAAGGATTTTCACAGCTAGTCTCCTAACCATTTCTTATTTCTTCCAGTTTCTAAAATTAACCGACCCTCCTACATCCAGTCCCATACTCTAACACAGTCAAAATAAACCTTAAGTGTCCTTTTGTAACAACACAAAAGCAAGCAATGTTTCTTAAAGCTGTTCTGATTAGCTCCTATTCTAACAAAATACTTCAGAGTCTATAACAGTGCAAATACCTTGGTTCATTGGGGAAAAAAATACTCAAAGACACTGCTGGAAGCTGAAGACATCAGCCAATTGCTCTCTGGGCATTCTGTCCTCAACTTTATACCTGTTTCTGCACTGCCGTATGTTCATCATTATCCTCGTTATTGATTCTGTGATATCCAATGGATTTAATGTAAAATCCTCATTCTTGATTTCCAATTTCACCAAGGCCTCAATTCCAGTCAATAAATTTTCTTCAGCTTTTTATTCTATTCCAAAATCTTTTCAATTTTTGTCTTGACTTTTCATGCATGTCTGTCTTCATTTCCTCCCTTTCTGTTAGTCATCGAGCTTGAAGACATCGAGAACCCTCTTGTGGTGTGTGCTGGGCTGCTTTCTGCCTCTCAGCCAGAATGTCTGGATTCAAACCCCAGTCCTGACTTGATGGCCAAGGAAGCTATATTCATTATGCAGGCAATTTGATAAATTATCATCTGTCACATTCTTCGACGTGTCTATGGCAGATGCTATGAGCAGGAGGGACAGCTAGTCAACCATGCTTGAAGTTTCAGGAAGAGTAAGCTGCTGAATATAGACTAACACATGTGCTTTTCTGCCTGATGCATCACTATTTGTGAGAAACCTTCAAAATCTTTCAAGTGCCCCAGTCTATTGCCTGCTTAAAGTCTTCCATTTCATTAATTCTCATGTGATCATTCCTCCTTCTCAACCAAGTTTTAGTTAGCCCCTTAATCATTCCCTCCTTAACTTCAACATGCATACACTTTACGTGGTGAAGTACCTCAAACAATTCATGCAGCAAAGGAAGCAGATACTCATGATTTTTTATCAATTACACACGTTTTTCATATTTGTAGTCCTTTCCTGGCCTATTATATGCAAAGCAAGCAGTCTTTGAGTAACAAATATGAATGATTTTGTACTGTTAATTGTTCAGTGTAAACTGTATTCTGAGTCAATCACTTGGAGAGATGATCATCTGTTGATGTCAGCAAAGATCCCATAAGGCCAATGTATGCTTAAAGAAAGATCTACATCGTACTCTATTTATAAATTTGACATCACGCCCATAGCATACCAAATGGAGTCAAATTTGATCACCCCAAAAACAGGCATGGGGATCTCATTGCATGATTAGCCCAGTTCTTCCTTCTTGCATAAAGTTCACACTCCCTGCTGCCTGCAGATTAGCATTAAATGCTCACAAATGGCTGTACATCACAACAAAGTGTCCAGGTTTGTGCTCAGATGGAACCACTTAAGGCTTGCCAGCAGTACTGAAAGTCAGCCTGCTCTTTTTATTGGGAAAGTTCATTTGGGCTGGTGCAGAGCTGGAAGTGGGTGGGGAAGGGTATGAATTGGAAGAAGAGTGACAAGTGGCACAACAACACAGAACATCTGCTTCAAAACTTTCAGACATGACGCTATATACCTTTGGATTTTGGACTTCTTGCAACCTTCTAATTCTCCTCTTCCTCCCTCTTCAAGCGGTTTGTATTTGTGTCATCTCCTCATTATCCCTGTCATACACAAGAGGGGATTGGAAACTACAGCACTAGCAACTGGGACAAGTTGTGAGCAAAGACTCGGATGTGAGAACCAAGTCATTCACCACATGCACCCTGTTCCCTGCAGATCTGAGAAGATTTTCACTTCAGACCTTCAGCACAGAGTGAAATAATTATGTGAAAAGACTAAATTTACTGAGCTACTGGGAAAGCCAGTGGAGTGGGATGATGTAAGATGCTCTTATAGAGCCTTGGATGAAATAGGTCAAATCGCCTCCTTTTGCACTGGAACATTCTATGATTCTATGACTTTACAACTTCAAGAACAGAATAAATCATTAATTACCTCGACCAAATAATGCAGTTCTGGAGTGTTGCCACATCCACTCATGTATGATGACACACAATTAAACAACTGTCTGGAGTAGGAGGCACCACAAATAATCTTATCCACATTGTATGTTAGTCTAGCACAACAGTATATCAAAAGACAAGACTGAAGCATGTGCAACCATCATTACCAGAAGTGTACAGTTGATGATTCATCTTGGTGTCCTCCTGAAATCCACAGCATCAACACAATGACAGCCCAAGCACAGTTCCCCAAATTACTATGTTTCGAGACTGGATACCCCCAAATCATGAAGCTCTGTGTGTCAAAATTAACTGGCTTCTCTTCCTTATTCAAATGTCCCCTGGGTTGGTTGCAACAATATTAATTACAATAGATCTCATTCTTCGTAATCTTTACCTTCCCCAGTTTAGAACTTTTACTCCTGTCCTGTTGCTGTTCCTTTCCATAATATTGCTAAATCAAACTGCTCTATGGTCATTACCTCCAAAATGCTCACCTACTGTTATTTCATCCACCTGTTCAGCCTCACTTCCTTTGACTAAATCTAGAATTGC
Source organism: Stegostoma tigrinum (assembly GCF_030684315.1). Classification (NCBI taxonomy): domain Eukaryota; kingdom Metazoa; phylum Chordata; class Chondrichthyes; order Orectolobiformes; family Stegostomatidae; genus Stegostoma; species Stegostoma tigrinum. The sequence goes on from NC_081355.1 coordinate 32,498,787, forward strand.
ATCTCTCTTGTTGGGTCTATTGCATGCTGGCAAAAAAATGCCTTTTGAATACAATTCAAGAATATTGTGCCCTCTGTGACTTTCAAGCCTCTAAGTCTTTGATCTGTACATCCTTTGCTTGCTGTGATCTGCCTGTACTGCTAACAAACAAAGCTTTTCACTGTATTTCAGTACACGTAACAATAAAATCAATCTATCAATTTGTAGCTCAATTGATTTTAGGTATTTAGAATCTCCACCTATTACTGTTCTCTTGTTTTTACACTCAGAAACTTGCCTGCATATTTGCTCATTTAACTTTCTTCCATTAATTGAGGTTCTTTCGGACACACACCTGGAAGCGTTGCTGCCCCATTTTTTGTTTCTGAGCTAAACATTTTATTATCTTGGATTCTCCAGCATCTGCAGTTCCCATTATCACTGATACAGTAGTGAAATGCTCGCTGGTTTCAGGACTTTCTGGTGTTCATGCCACGTCTGTATCCAAGCCATACATCATTTCAAATGTCGTCAGCTTGGTTTGACGTAGCCACCCAGGTCAGTGTGATGTCTACAGTCTGGAAGAATGTACAGCAATGTCACATGAAGGTTAATGACCTTCTTTACTCCCCAAGGGTAAATCTTCACTTGTCTGCCTGAAACACACTCTAACATTGCACCTACCTTCTACAAAGGCTCCATGGTCTACCATTCTCAATTTTGCTTGCACCATCTTCCCTCAATGGCCGACAGACCAGAGGCCACTAGTTCAACTATGACTTCAGTTCAGAAGTGTCAGAAGTTCATTTCAGTATGGAGAGCAGTTTCTTCTTAGCAGGGAAAACAAATTTTCTTTTCAGGAGAACTAGTCATTCAGCCAAAGGGTGTTAGTTTGTGAGCCGTGCAAGCCATGTAACTTCCTACAGAAGTTTTCAAGCTTTTAGAGTTGAAAGGGTTCAGAACATTGAAATTTTAAAAAAAATTCATACCAACAGGCTCAGAAAAAATTTGAAGAAAATATCTTAGTAGTCCACAGTTTGTTCAGTAAGAAATTAAACAGTTGAGATAGAAGTGATATTTCTCTGGAATTTGGCTATCTGCAACAATTCTGCATTGAGAAGCAACTTGAAACTTTGCTTTGTTGTTTATATTAAGACTTTTCTAAACTGTCATTTATATAGTTTTGTTTTCTTATGCTTGTGTACTTTCGTTAAAAACCAAGCTGGCTTCTGTGTTTATGTTCAGTGACTAACTGCCGTGATAATCAACTGCAGAAATGAAATATATGATCTATCAAGCCAGGTTACACCTGGCTTGACCTGGGAACATCACCTGGGATCATAAGTTATTTTCTGATGTGGGGAAACCACTCAGGTAGCTGGTGGGCATCATCTGTCCTCAATACTCAAGACATTGGTGACATTTAGTCTGTTGGACTAAAAAAAAAGCAGTAATCTGATCGAAGTTAATTTGAAGATTGTTAAAAGGAGACAAGATGTCAAAACTTTTCATGTTGCTCTCATAACAAATAGGACGGAAAACACACTTGGCAAAGAAAGGGGCTCCAGTTTAATATGGCATGAGAAGATGATGCTGATTTTTTGAGCCGTTGTTGGCATGGGGATATGGTAGAATCAGCTAACTGTCAGTGCTTCAATTTTTAAGTATCAAACAATTATTCATTTAAAGGATTGGGTTTGATTCCTCCACTGGGTAAAGTCCACAGAAGGTTGTATATCCATACTTAGAGGTGTGCGTTCAAGGGTGAAATCAGAAAGCGCTTCACACAAAGGGTGGTGGAAATCTGGAATTGTCTATTTCAAAAAATGCTACTGCATTTGGAGGTCAACTGTTGATCAGTTGTCATCAGATTACAAAACAGAGTGCTGGATTTTTGTTAAGACAAAGCTGTTGATATTTATGAATGAAGATATATTAATGAAATTAAGATACAGATCAGCAGTGATCTTGTTTAATGATGGTATGTGCTTGTGTGGCTCAACAGTTCCTCCTAGAAAGGAATATTGGAAAAGTTCCACACCTGGAGTACATAATCCAATGATACATGTTGGAAAGACCTCCGAGCTGCCAGGAGGGCATTGGTAGCTTCATCCACCTCATGCTGTTTCTTGGGGGGTGCCTGGGCATTTCTATTCAGTGCATTATCCAGATCCTCATTACTTTTATCAAAAAGCTTTTTTGTTTCCTTGAACTTCCTCACATCCCTGAGACAGAGAGAAAAAAAGAATTAAATTATTTGGGGACTGGAGGGTAAAAGTCAATTCTATTATAAAGAAGAGCTGGTTTAGTAACTAATGGAGCACAAAAGCTGACGTTTCGGGCCTAGCCCCTTCATCAGAAAAGGGGGATGTGGAGAGGATTCTGAAATAAATAGGGAGAGAGGGAGAGGCGGACTGAAGATGGATAGAGGAGAAGATAGGTGGAGAGGAGAGTATAGGTGGGGTGGCAGGAAGGGGATAGGCCAGTCCGGGGAGGACGGACAGGTCAAGGGGGCAGGATGAGGTTAGTAGGTAGGAAATGGAGGTGCGGCTTGAGGCGGGAATAGGGGATAGGTGAGAGGAAGAACAGGTTGGGGAGGCGGGGACAAGCTAGGCTGGTTTTTGGGATGCAGTGGGGGGAGGGGAAGTGCTACACTAGCCTCCACACCTCCTCCCTCACCCCCATCCCAGGCCCCAAGGTGACTTTCCACATCAAGCAGATGTTCACCTGCACATCCGCCAATGTGGTATACTGCATCCGGTGTTCCCGTTGTGAGTGGTTGATGGAAAATATTCAGCCTGGAGTCAGGTCACTAGTCATGTGCCTCAAGGATCTGTTTTGGGACCACTGCTGTTTGCCATTTTTATAAATGACTTGGATGCAGGAATAGGTGGATGGGTTAGTAAGTTTGCAGATGACACTAAAGTTGGTGGAGTGGTGGACAGTGTGGAAGAATGTTGCAGGTTGCAGGGAGACTTGGATAAACTGCAGAATTGGGCTGAAAGGTGGCAAATGGAGTTCAATGCGGATAAATGTGAGGTGATTCACTTTGGGAAGAATAATAGGAAGGCAGAATACTGGGTCAATGGAAAGATTCTTGGTAGTGTGGATGTGCAGCGGGATCTTGGTCCATGTACATGGATCCCTGAAAGTTTCCACCCATGTTGATAGTGCTGTTAAGAAGGCTTACGGTGTGTTAGGTTTTATTGGTAGAAGGATTGAGTTCTGGAGCTGTGATGTCATGCTGCAACTGTACAAAAAGCTAGTGTGGCCTCATTTGGAATATTGCGTGCAGTTCTGGTTGCCCCATTACAGGAAGGATGTGGAAGCATTGGAAAAGGTGCAGAGGAGATGTACCAGGATGTTGCCTGGTCTGGAGCACAGGCCCTATGAAGAAAGGCTGAGGGACTTGGGTCTGTTCTCATTGGAGAGATGGAGGCTAAGAGGGGATTTAATAGAGACACACAAGATGATCAGAGGATTAGATGGGGTGGACAGTGAAAGTCTTTTTCCGAGGATGATGACTTCAGCTTGTACAAGGGGGCATAGCTACAAATTGAGGGGTGATAGATTTAAGACAGATATCAGAAGCAGGTTCTTTACTCAGAGAGTGGTAAGGGCGTGGAACGCCCTGTCTGCCAATGTAGTTAACTCAGCCGCATTAGGGCCATTTAAACAGTCCTTGGATAAGCATATGGATGATGATGGGATCGTGTAGGGGGAGGGGCTTAGATTAGTTCACAGGACGACGCAACATCGAGGGCCGAAGGGCCTGTTCTGCGCTGTATTGTTCTATGTTCTATGTTCTATGTTCTATGTTCTAAACCCATATGGCCTAATCTGATGCTTCATTTAGAAGTTATCCCTCCTCACAACTGATTGATTTTTTAACCAATAATGTTATACCCCCATCCTTTAATCCCCTTCTCCATCCTGTCCGAAAACTTTACATCCAAGGGTGTTGAGACGTCATTCTTATTCCTTCTTAAACCATGTATCCATGTCGCAATCATATCATGCTGTGGTGTTGTATTCTTTGCCCTCAGTGCATTAGCATAATTCACTACTTCACTTGCATTTGTATGAAATACCTTCAAATGCTGCTAGTTTACTATGCTGTATTTTTTTTTAACCACTGTCACCTCTCTCTTTCAGAGTCTCTCATTAAGTTTTTGCCTCCTGTTCCGTGCTTTCAATTTGCCCTCAGATCTTGCCAATCTCGTGTGAATTCTTCCGAGGAACACTATCAAATCTCCTTGCAAGGATATTTATCCTAGTCCTGTACAAGTATAGACCATCCAGCTTGTACAGATCGCATCTCGGACAGAACTGTTGCAATGCCCCAGAATTCTGATTCCCAACCACTTATAGCAGCTTGCTAGCCACATGTTCAATCACTCCATTCTACCATGTAGATTTGTAAGCAAACCTGAGAATATTACTTTAGAGGTCCTCCCTCTCAATTTCAGACCTAGCTCCCTGATATATGCTTTCAGGTCCTGACCAGTTTTTCCTACCTAAGGCATTGGTACCAACCTCTGGCTGATCACCCTCCCCTAGAACAATGAACTGCAACCACCCCTTTATTCCACCATGATGCAGGCAACTCAGTGTTTTGAAGCAATATTGATGGACGCAGAAAGACCTGTCCAATCTGCGGACCATGGAATCACCTATCACTATTGCTCTTCCATTCTTCTTCATTTCCCCTTCCATGCGACTATACAGCAGAGCTGTCAAAGGTATAACTTACCTAGGTCTGACCGCTCTGTTCTAAGGAAACATTCTAAGGAAACACCAGCATCCAAAGTGGAATACTGATCAGCAAGCACAGAGAGACTCAGTACCCTCCTGCACTGCCTGCTTGATTCATTTAGACAGCCAGGTGATCCTTATTTCCTCATTCCCTTTACACATCTAACCTGCAGTGTGGCATCTTCCTAAAAATGCAATCCACACAGTCCTCTGTCTCACAAATGAAACACGGTGACTGCAGCAGCCACTCACGTTCCAAAACCAAAAGCTTGGGCATGCGCAGCGAGTGACACTTCCTTCCATCAAGAGGGCAGAAGTAGGGATGCTCGCTGATGATTGTGCAATGTTCAGTGCCATTGGCAACTCCTCATATCCTGGAGCAGTCCATGTTGAAATGCAACAAGATCTGTATAATATCCAGGCTTGACAAGTGGCAAGTAACATTTGTGTCACAAAATTGCCAGGCAGTGACTATCTTCAATAACAGGCAATTTAACAATCACTCCTTTACAATCACTGAGTGTTACTTTCACTGAATCACCCACTATCAACATCTTTGGGGTTACTATTGACCAGAAATTAACTAGACTCGCCACATAAACACAGCGGTTACAAGATCAGGTCAGAGGCTAGGGGTACTGCAGTGAGTAACTCAACTTCTAACTCCCCAAAGCCTGACCGCCATCTACACAGCACAAATCAGGAGTGTGATGCAATACTCCCAACCTGCCTGGATAGGTGAAGCTCCAACCACACTCAAGAAGCTTGACACCATTCAGAACAATCCAGCCCCCTTGATCGGCACCACATCCACAGACATCCACCCCCTGTACCCCAACTATCAGTAGCAGCAGTGTATACTATCTACAAGGTGCACTGCAAAAATTCACCAGAAATCCTTAGATTGCACTTTCCAAACCCAGGACAAAGACAGCAGGTACATGGGAACATCATCACCTGCAAGCTCCACTCCAAGTCACGTACCATCCTGATTTGAAAATATATCACTGTTCCTTCACTGTCACTGCATTAAAATCCCAGAATTCTCTCCCTAAGGGCACAGCACACAGACTGCAATAGTTCAAGAAGCCAGCTCACTGCCACCATCTCAAGAGCAACTCAGAATGGGCAATAAATGCTGGCCAGCCAGAGATACCCATGTTCCATGAGTGAATTATGAAAAGCTTCACAGAGATGTATTCATCTGGGACACATGGCGTCTCATTGACTTTGCACATTTTTCAAAATGTCATTCATCAAGTTGACTGTCTATCCCTTAACTTTAAAAGCTAGTTATTACATTTAGAATAGTAGAAAACTTAACAGAACTCACCAATTAGTTTCTTCCCATATATAGGATTAAGAGACAATGACAGAAGGCAGCACTCAGTGCACACTGCCCTCTCACCCTGTTTCTAAGACCTTGGACTGTTCACCTATCGGGAATTAGTTTTCTTTAAAATATTGGTCCATTTATTAAATTCAAGAAGGAATCCGAACAGTGGCTTTCATCAATGTATTCATATTCCTCTGCATTTGAAACAGACTTAGTGGTTCTTAACTTATTCTCATTCATTTCCCAAATTCTATTTTGCAGCTGCTTTTTCAGACAATTATAGATTAGGATGCCTTCATATTCCTATAGCTGGAAGGATTTAAGTACTATTAAAAGTCAAACCCACACCACACTTGGCATTTAAGATAATGCTTGTCTGGTTAGAAGGCCACATAAGTTCATTATCACACAGATAGGTTCATGAAAGATAGCATTTCAATGCAAGTTCATTCATCAAATGTACCAACAGAGCCCAAAAATAAATTGAAATGAAAGTGTACGAGTTCAGCTCATTTAACTTAATTGCATTCTCATCCAGTGCAAAGTCGGTGATTTCTCACTTAACACCTGTGAGAAAGATAGTTTCTTTAATTAGAATGCTGAATACGAACTCAGGGTAGTGCTCAAACAGCAGCTTGTGAGAAATAATATTAAACGCCCAGAGGGCTTATTGATGTTAGCGCAGAAGAACATGGCTACGCTGGAGTCTGTGAGGCTTCACTTCCAACAGCACAGTAGAGTAGTTTGACTTTCAGAGCAATCACACCAGATTCCAGTCACATCCCAATAACTGCCAGCTGAAACCTGACGCACGATTTCCAAAATCCTAATTGCAAGACCCTAAGGATTGATACGAGCTTCCCTGAAAGATGATTTCTCAAAGCTGTGGGCCAGTTTGACAACTGTTTTGTTAAGTGCATGTATTTCAGAGCAAATTTGCTATAATTCATTCATGCCCTGTGCTTCCTCTTGATCCTGTTTTTCATTCCTCAGTTCAATTCAGACACCTTCAGTTTTACAAATATCCGCTTTTATTTTCCCTGGCCAACAGCATGTTGCAGAGTGCTCCAACTCAACTGGTGTATTAAAGTGGCAGGCAACGGATAGCCCAGGGTCTTTTTTGTGTACAGAAGGTAGATGTTCTGCGAAATGATCACCCAGTCTATGCTTCATTTCCTCAATGTAGAGGAGACCACATTGTGAGCAGCAAATGCAGTAGACTAGATTCTGGGAAGTGCCAATGAAGAGTTGCTTCACCTGGAAGGTATGTTTGGGCCCTTGGATACTGGGGAGGGAGGAGGTAAATCGGCAGGTACTGCACTTTTTCTATTGCAAGGGAAGGTGCTGTGGGGCTGTGGGAGGTGTTGGGAGTGAAGGAAGAGTGGATCAGGGTGTCTCAGAGGAAACAGTCCCTGTGGAAGGTGGATAAGGAAGGTTAGGGGAATATCTGAAGAAGGGTCCCGATCCAAAACTTCAGCTTTCCTGCTCCTCTGATGCTGCATGGCCTTCTGTGCTCCTCCAGCTCCACACTGTGTTATCTCTGGCTCCAGCATTGGCACTTCTTACTATCTCAGAGGGGAATATATGTCTGGTAGTGGTATCTTGCTGGAGGTGGCAGAAATGGCATCTGATGATCTTCTGGATGTGGATGCTTGTGGGATGGTGGGTAAGGACAAAGTGAGCCCAATCGCTGTTGCGGGGGGGAAGGCAGTGAGTGAGGGCAAAAGTGCGGGAGATGGGTCGGACCCGATTGAGAGCCCTGTCGATAACAGTGTTGAGGAGTTATCGGTTGTGGAAGAAGGTGGACATGTCAGAAACTGCCTTGTCGAAGTTGGTGTCATCTGAACATATGCGATGCAGACAGAGGAACTGGGAGAATGGGATAGAGTCTTTACAAGGAGTAGGGTGTGAAGATGTATAGTCCAGGTGGCTGTGGGTGTCAGAGGCTTTATAGTGGATATTAGTGTCCAGTCTATCTCTAGAAATGAAACAGAGATGTCAAGGAAGAGAAGGTAGAAGTCAGAGATAGACCAGGTGAAAGTGAGGATAGGGTGGAAATTGGAAGCCAAATACATGAACGTTTCCAAATTCAGACATGAGAAGGAAGCAGCACCAATGATATCATCGATGTATCAGAGAAAGAGTTGTGGATGGAGGCCTGAATAGGACTGGAACAAGGAATTTTCCACGTACCCCATCAAGAGACAGGCATAACTGGGGCCCATGCAGGTATCCATGGCCACCCCTCTGCCCTGAAGAAAATGAGACAACTTAAGAGAGAAGTTGTTGAGGATGAGGACAAGGTCAGCCAAACGGAGGAGGTTGACGGTGGATGGTGGACGGTTCAAGCCTTTGCTCCAGGAAGAAGCGGAGAGCCCTAAGACCATTCTGGTGGGGAGTGGATGTGTAAAGGGATGGATACCGACCCAACATACTCAACATCTCCTCAAAAAGCAATTCCTCAATGCCTTGTATCAGCGTATTGAACCTTCTCTAGAATACCTCTTATATTTTACTGTGGAGAAAGGGACCACAACAATTCACAATCTTTCAGTTGTTGTCTGACTTGTGCCTGCACAACTTTCTGGAATTTTACAGAGTTGAGAACCAGTGCATTTGATCTGATGTCACAGTGACACAACAGTTTACGCAAAATGCTCAGCAGCTTTCCTGACAGTATTAGTTAAGTTAACCCCTTAGTCTGCAGCATACCCATAAGGAGTGTTATCTGCTGCCTGGCAACACTGTGGGAGTTGACACCTGATTAAATGAGTACTGGTATAATATTTAGAAATTTGCCTGGTTTTAAGTTCCTTGTGGGCTATTGGCAAAAATCTTATCTCAGTCAGAAGGAAGAAGTAAGAACTTGCATGTATAACATGCCTTTCCCAACCTGACAACATCATAAGCTTGTTTGTAGCCAATCAAGTACCTTTGAAATGTAATCATTGGTGTAAAACAAAAAGGTAATGGTGTTGTCTCCCACACCAGAGCTTATCATCTAAGCTGACACTCCATTGTATGACTGAGTGAGGGTGGTGCTGTTAGAAATCCTATCTTTTAAGTGAGGCATTAAACCAACACTCCATTGACTGTAGGGGCACCTCAGGCATTTAAAGAGGAGCAGGGAATTCATCTCAGTGTCTAGGGCATTTACCCACCAATAAATAAATTTGAAAATAGATTATGTGGTTATTTATTTGATTGCTGTTTGTGGGATCTTCCTGTTTATGATTTGGCCATCAAACTCCATAATGTAACTTCACTTCATTGATTGTGTAGAATTGTGGGAAAAGGAGGTAATTAAAAGTAATCTTATTCCTCTGTTGGCTTGTAGGCACAATGGGCCTGATGGGCTGTAAATAAGATTTTCACTGCATTGTTTCTTAGGTATTTATGACGTTATTACCAAAACATTCCTTGTTAAGCTATCTCAAAATCTGGGAGGAAGACATCTAAACATTACCAGCCATTAGACTGGGAATCTCAAACCTGATTGTTAACTAAAGTTTGTGAGCCACACCGAACTGGAAATGAAATAGTATAATGATAAGTATTTATCTCATCGTACTATTAGTCAGAAAATAATAGAGCCGTTAAAACCCCTGTAGAAGAACATTACAAACTTTGAAATACAGGCTAGAAATTCTTAGATGAAATGGCTGATCCCATACTCAAAGCAAGCTTTGAGATCAGAGTTGCTGAGGTGTGTGGTCTGATCTACAACTCCTTCCCATGCAGCACCCCATACAAAATACAGCTTCAGTCAATTTAACCAAGTATGTTATTCATTATATGAGTGGTATTCATTATAAGAGTAGTATTCTCCAGTTTATTTTGCATAAGCAAGAGACGATAAGAGTAAATATACTAAGGCAGTAGAGAAACAAAGTTAATATGAGTGTATTGAGCACTTACATACTAATGTCGCAGTGTCACTTTTAGCTTCATGTTGCTGAATGAAATTACACAACACTTTTTACACACACTATCCTGGTGCTACTTTAATTAGTGTGACCTTAACAAGGTAACCTTGCATCATGTCACTATTTGTTTGTACAGGATGACTGATTTTTATCAGTCTAAGCATATCATCCTGTTTGAAAAAGAGAAACACACATTCTATTCAGACTTCTCAGTCTACATCTATTTTAGCATTGCTTTTCTTGTTAGTGTTTCTCCAGTAATGACTCTTCAAAACAGGCTTAATGAAGCTCCTCTTAAGGATGTATGTTCAAGCCGAGACAGTGTCTAATGACTAATGGAGTGCTGGCTCAGCCAGCTCATTAAAGCTTTCCTTTTCTTTGCAGCAACTAATCAAGAGCATGCATTTGAAGCCATGAGCAGCACCTTTTAGCTACATGCAGCACACCATGTTCAGCCTCCACTGGGAGGCCTGTCATCCACCTTCCACTTTGCATTGTTCATGTTCTGAAAGACCTGCATCATATCATTTACAATCAACCTCATGGGCGGTAAATACTGCTTCAGAAGTCATAGCTTGACAGTAATCAGAGTAACTGAAGACTAACCAGAATTTTCCAGTGCAAGGTTTCACTCTGAAAATGGGGAAAAAAAACCTTTTTTATTTGTATTTTATCCTAGCTCTACTGAATGTCTTTTTAATATAAACTTAAGGGATAGTGTAGCAACATAATGTGCAGAAATTGCAGACTTAGCAGCAACTATAAATTTGTTTGAGAATAATTGTTATTCAATGCATATTAATGAATATGTCAGGCTGATGTTTACTTTCTGGAAATATTCCTGTTCTGCTCTTGCAATAACAGAATATCCACCAGGATAATACCAGGTTGTGAATGCAAAGTCATCAGACTAATCTATTACAGCACAGTGGGTCAGTGAACAGCCTTTCTACCATTTGAAATTGATTGTTAAGGGATTGTCAGTCACATAGACCCATGTATAGGGCACAGACCTGAAGTCTCTCTAATCCCTGGCAGTCCTAATTCTTTGGCTCCCTATGTGCTGTACACCTCCGTGTTGTTATTGATCACTTCATTCAGCACCAACATTTTTTGCACACAGATGTGTGGGAAAGAACGAGGAAGCATGGCCAGGAGGGGCAACATGGCCCTCAGAACACATTGTCCTGTATTTGCCATGTTCATTTTGCTTCTTCATGCTGCAAGAGGTTCACAACACAGGCATTGATCCATTGTACATCCTCAATGAACATGATGATCGGTATCGTGCTTGCACAGTTACATTCAGAGCAGAAACTCAAGCAAACCGACGTATTGCAAACCAATAACATTTATGGGAACAGGAGGATTTATATACACGGCAAAGTCATCTGTGTAACCAATGTGCTGTCAACAGGATTTCTTTTGCACGTGTTTGAACCAAGGCGATAATGACATGAGGAGGCGAAAGGCCCTGATCAAACTCAAACTGAGCAAGTTATTCCTTTGCAAGTGCCATTCAATAGATTAATAGGACAGCCATTGGTCAGGTGAACTTATTCTGCATTTTATGCACAGGACATATCTAAGCAATTTCCCACATTGTTAGACAGATACTAGTGTTGGAGTTGTTCTAGAACATTTTGACTAGGGTCATGCCTTGTTTGACAGCACTTATTTTCAGTACTATTGCTGGATTGTTGTTAGGCACCAGAGCTTTTGCAGTATTCAGTGTCTCCAACAATCTCTTGATATCACACAGAGTGAATCAATTTTGTTGAAATTTGGTCATGATGTTGTGAACCTCATGAGATCGAGATTAGTCATCCACTCAGCACTTCTGCCCGAAGACGGGTGCAAATATTTCAGTTTAGTCTTTCATACTGATGATCTGGGCTCTCCCATCATTGACGATGGGGAGAATTTTGAAGTCTGCTCCTCCACTGAGTTGCTTAATTGTCCACAACTTTTTACAACTGGATGTAGCAGGACTTCAGAAGTATAAAAGTTGTAAACAAAAATGGAAGACAGCAGGAACAAATACCAACATCAAATACAGTTAAAATAAAACATAATGTTGAAAAGACAGAATGAAAGGAAATGTATTTGTGCATGCACAGCACATTGCTCAATGGGGTGGTCAGGATCCATTGGGATGAGCTGCAATGGCCAGAACTCCCACCATCTGTCCATAACTGGACAATGAATGAGAAGCTTGCTCTCAGAAGATAACCTGTGATGCAATTCATGAGGCCTGTTTTGCATCAGGACTCATAAGTGGTCCTAAGACCTGAAAATGTTTGCAAATACAAAACTCCCTCTGAACATAGTCTCTGTGTATGTGTCTGCATATGTGTGCTTAACAGAATGCATGTCTGTAGTAATCATTGTGCCTGTAGAAGTATCAATACAGTGGTGTATCAGCAGATTTTGTACGTATGTATTGAAGTGGGTACAAATACTCAATCCTGTGTACAAGGACATTTGAGTGAAAGTGCATTAGTGGCTGTCACTGAGAGAGGGTGTGAATGGGAATTTATTTGGGAAGTGGCGGTCCTAGTGATGGGCTACCATAGGCAGCACTCCACCTTGACCATTTCTGGGAAATCTGTGCCATTTTTGTGGGAATCAGGAAAATTACTGCCTCTAATTCAATTGGCTAGCTGCACTGGAGGCCCTCAAAGATTAACTCTAAATGGGATTTTGTTGGACCGGCAGTTCTCTCAGAGAACTGACTGTCAGTTGTGTGGGGAAACTGAATAGGTTGGCACATTAAAGCACCTAATTGGCTGACAAGGGGCCTATTCCCTGATCAAGGTCACAAAGAGGCAGCAGAAATCCCACTCGCCAAAAGCTACTTGCTGATCACATTCGTGTAGTTCATCATGTTGCTAGTGCAAGAGCATTGGCAGCAGGTACCACCCATGCAAGACCCAGGACCACCAAAAAACTTTAATCACAGATGAGTGGATGTGGACTTCCAGGAAAGGGAGGTCAGTGGTAAGGGCAGGTGCCTGACTTTCAACAGACATCCTCCTGCTTGATGTTGGTCCCTTGATAGTGAGGGCCAATTAGACAGGTGGTCACTGGCAGACCTGAATGGTCAGCTGGGTTGCCTCCTGACAGTACGGGGGAAACACGTAGCCTACACTGAAACCCTCAGCCACCGCTAAATTGCACATAATGATCTGAATTAACAGCCAAAAATCCCTCTTCTGCCCTCTGATGTTTTCAGGACTGATTTTACCATCACCAACAGACTGATGTTATGCCTCAGTCATGGATATGTGGGCACTATGCCGTTGATCCCAGCACAATGGGCTGCAGAAAAGTTAGGCCAAAGTTTCTCTCACCACACATGCAGAGAATTTTCAGCCTTTTCACTTTTTTTTACTTCAGAAGAAATATTTGTTCAGAGAATGTAATACAAGGAGTGCTACTTCAAATAATGTTCAAATATTTCTAATGTCCAAAGGAGAGAGAAAGGGCCTCAGTTTAATGCCTCAATTGAAAAATGAAACCTCTCACACTGCATTCCCTTAGCACTGTGCTGTGCTTTCAGCCCAAACTTTGTGCAGAAGCCTTTTTCAGGTTGTGGTTAAGGAGTGAAGGGAGTCATGATGTATTGGGAGTTAGAGGAATGCTGGGAGAAGCGGAAGCATTTCTGTATGGACCACATATGTAAAGAAAATCAGCGTGAACTGAATGGGGATGAAAGAAGAAGAATGCTAGTGAGAACTGATAGGAAAGAAGGAAAAAAAGCATCTGTGGGAACAGGGCAGAGTTGGAAAGAGATTGTTTCTGTGTTACTATCAGAAATAGTCAGGACATCTTAAAGTAAAGGAACTGCAAAATTAGCAACACTTACACAACAGCACACAAGGGAGTGGATCTTGACTTTGTAAAGTATGCAACCCCTTTATGTGTAGATATAAGAGGCTCGCATGGGCACTTCCAGGTTTGGAGTGGTTTTACAGCTTAAATGAGACATTGAAGCAGAGGGAACGCTGCTGTTCAGTCCCGACATTATTTCCCTGGGGGCCCTGCCACTTTCCCAATGTCATGAATCTGCACAGCTGCATTTTTGAAGATAGGATTTTTAAAAATTTTCAAGTGGTTGGAATTATTGCAACCTGGATGGGGAGAAGGCAAACTGGCTAAAAATGCTCACATTGGAGGTGAGAGAACAAATTAAACACACCCTCAGAGAGGAGAGGTGGCGAAAAGAGTGACTTCCTACAATACAGCCATCAAAACCTGTTAAAATCTGAGAAAGTTATTAACAAATGCAAAGAACTAGAGATTGACATCACAGGTGTCCCAGACAGATTCATCGAAAAGGAATCCTTGTGGAAATATACATAGAAAGTGGAATTTCAAGGGAGGATCTGAAAGCTTATAAAGGTTACAGAAAGTAATCCAGTTTTCTTTCAAATGAACTGACCAAGCTTCCACAGAAACAAGTACAGAGAAGAAACATTCAGGACCTGAGAATTTTAAAATAACTGCAGCATTCACCACTGCTCACTGTACCTGAGAAAACAACAAATCCAACTTGAGCTGTAAAAGCTAGGTTGCTCAGCATTTTCAAAGACTGATGCCAACAGATTTCTAATCAGTATGTGAATCACAGGAAAGGCAAGAAAGTGATTTTAAGGGTTATCAGAATACCCATGACTTCATTGAATGGCAGAGCAGACTTGATGGGCTAAATAGCCTAATTCTGTTTGTACATCTTATTGTTCTGGGTGAGTTTGCTCGCTGAGCTGGAAGGTTAGTTTTCAGACGTTTCGTCACCATTCTAGGTAACATCATCAGTGAGCCTCCGATGAAGCGCTGGTGTTATGCCCTGCTTTCTATTTATCTGGTTAGGTTTCCTTGGGTTGGTGATGTCATTTCCTGCGTTGGTGATGTCATTTCCTGTTCTTTTTCTCAGGGGATGGTAGATTGGCTCCAAATCAGTGTGTTTGTTGATGGAGTTCCGGTTGGAATGCCATGCTTCTAGGAATTCTCGTGCGTGTCTCTGTTTGGCTTGTCCTAGGATGGATGTGTTGTCCCAATCAAAGTAGTGTCTTTCCTCATCTGTATGTAAGGATACTAGTGATAGTGGGTCATGTCATTTTGTGGCTAGTTGATGTTCGTGTATTCTGGTGGCTAGCTTTCTGCCAGTTTGTCCAATGTAGTGTTTGTCACAGTTCTTGCAAGGTATTTTGTAGATAATGTTCGTTTTGTTTGTTGTCTGTAGACAACATTGTCTGTTGTATATAGACAACAAACAAAACAAACATCATCTACAAAATACCTTGCAAGAACTGTGACAAACACTACATTGGACAAACTGGCAGAAAGCTAGCCACCAGAATACATGAACATCAACTAGCCACAAAACAACATGACCCACTATCACTCGTATCCTTACACATAGATGAGGAAAGACACTACTTTGATTGGGACAACACATCCATCCTAGGACAAGCCAAACAGAGACATGCACGAGAATTCCTAGAAGCATGGCATTCCAACCGGAACTCCATCAACAAACACATTGATTTGGAGCCAATCTACCATCCCCTGAGAAAAAGAACAGGAAATAACATCACCAACGCAGGAAATGACAACACCAACCCAAGGAAACCTAACCAGATAAATAGAAAGCAGGGCATAACACCAGCGCTTCATCGGAGGCTCACTGATGATGTTACCTAGAATGGTGACGAAACGTCTGAAAATTAACCTTCCAGCTCAGCGAGCAAACTCACATCCAGAACCTCAAACTGAGCTACAAATCTTCTCAAAACTCGTTAACATCGTATTGTATTATGGGTCAGATGTAAACCAGATGCCTCAAAGATAATCAAAGAATGGTAAATGTGTATGTGAATGTGTTTTCTTAGGGTCAACGGGTAATAAAATTCAGGTTTATTTCACTCAAGAAAACCGTCATTTGGATTCTTATTTGCTAACAGTTATCTACATTTTAATTTGCCAAATAGAACTAAAATTCTGTTGTGGACAATTGAAGAAACTAAAGGAAGGGAGCTGGTTCACATTCCTCACCTAGTCTTAACAACAGGCACATTTGACAAATCCAACATCACAAACATCCAGTGTGTGAATTGAAACCACAACCTTTAGGTCACTGGTATAAATCCACAACCTTAAAGTGTTAACCCATTAATATGGATACCTATGCTGTCATTTTTTAAAATCGAGTACTTGAATTGTTTCCTCATGTTGTGAGCAAAGATTTCCATTGCAAACAAAAAGGGTAAAATCAGTTAAAGTAGTTGGGAGAGTCAGACGATAGAAGATGTTCATGAGTCCTTGAGACAGCAGAACTCAGGAAAGAAAAAAAATCACCAACTTCCTCCATGAATAATTTCAGTCAAAAAAAGTAGCAGCAACTGATGATTTCTTGCAGTGAGATGCATTCTTTTTTTGATAAGTGGTTTTGATGCAAAAAAAGTGGCAACAGTTTTTACAGAGATTAAAATCAAATACAAATTGGTAATTTTCACTCAACATATTTTGTTCTTTAAATGGCTTTATTTTAGTTCTTATGTGGTCAAATGATCTGAATGTGCTAATAAGAATATTTTTTGATTAAAATGCTTTGTGAGGATGTCTGTTTATGTTATATCTAAGCACACAATTTGCTTAGATCGAGTGATAGCATGTCATACAGAGTGGAGCAAAAATTCAACTGGGCCATGGCTTGAGCCCAAAATCAATGTTTTTTGAGTAGGCCATATACCCCAACATGAGGTCAAGGCTGACCTAAAATCTGGATGAGGGTCTTGGGCCTACTTTCAATAAATAGGATAGCTGTAAAAACAAGATGTACAATAGAAATACTACATTCCTTTGAGAATTTGGAATTTTAGAGTAGAGGCAGACAGATGTTGGTATCATCTCTACAAAAGTAATTTTTTTTATGAAGAAGTCAGAAATGCATTTAGAAATGGTGACTTAAACACATCTTGTCCAGAACATCATGTGATTAAGTTAGATGCCTACAGGAGTTCAGTCTGCAGTTTGAAAGAGAGAAGGCAATATCGGATGTAATGGTGTTACAGTTAAATAAAGGTAATTACAGGGGCGTGCGAGAGGAACTGACAAAAATCGACTGGAAGCAGAGCCTCGCGAGGAAGACAGTAGAGCAACAATGGCAGGAGTTTCTGGGTGTAATTGGGGACACAGTACAGAGGTTCATCCCAAAGAAAAGAAAGATTATCCTGGGGCAGATTAGACAGCCATGGCTGACAAAGGAAGTCAGGAAATGTATCAAAGAAAAAGAGACAGCCTATAAAGTGGCCAAGAGCACTGGGAAATCAGAAGATTGGGAAGGCTACAAAAACAAACAGAGGATAACAAAGAGAAATAAGGAAGGAGAGGATCAAATATGAAGGTAGGCTAGCCAGTAATATTAGAAATGATAGTAAAAGTTTCTTTCAATACATAAAAAACAAACAAGAGGCAAAAGTAGACATTGGGCCACTCCAAATTGATGCTGGAAGGCTAGTGATGGGAGATAAGAAAATAGCTGAAGAACTTAATAAGTACTTTGCGTCAGTCTTCACAGTGCAAGACATGAGTAGTATGCCAACAATTAGGGAGATTCGGGGGGGAGAGTTGAGTATGGTAGGAATTACAAAAGAGAAAGTGCTAGAAAAGCTAAAAGGTCTAAAAATTGATAAATCTCCCGGCCCCGATGGGCTACATCTCAGAGTTATGAGGGAGGTGGCTGAGTAAATAATGGAGGCTTTGGTTGTGATCTTTCAAAAGTCATTGGAGTCAGGGAAAGTCCCAGATGATTGGAAAATTGCTGTTGTAACCCCCTTGTTTAAGTAAGGATCAAGACAAAAGATGGAAAATTATAGGCCAATTAGCCTAACCTTGGTTGTTGGTAAAATTCTAGATTTCATTGTTAAGGATGAGATTTCTAAATTCCTGGAAGTGCAGGGTCGGGTTAGAACAAGTCAGCATGGATTTAGTAAGGGGAGGTCTTGCCTGACAAACCTGCTGGAATTCTTTGAAGAGGTAACAAGTAGGTTAGACCAGGGAAACCCAGTAGATATTATTTATCTAGACTTCCAAAAGGCCTTTGATAAGGTGCCTCACGGGAGGCTGCTGAGTACGGTGAGGGCCAATGGTGTTCGAGGTGAGCTACTGGCTTGGATTGAGGATTGACTGTCTGACAGAAGGCAGAGAGTTGGGATAAAAGGCTCTTTTTCAGAATAGCAACCAGTGACAAGCGGTGTCCCGCAGGGTTCAGTGTGGGGGCCACAGCTGTTCACTTTATACATTAATGATCTGGAAGAAGGGACTGGGGGCATTCTGCCAAAGTTTGCCAATGATACGAAGTTAGGTGGACAGGCAGGTAGTACTGAGGAGGTGGGGAGGCTCCAAAAAGATTTAGACAGTTTAGCAGGATGGTCCAGGAAATGGCTGATGAAATTCAATGCGAAAAATGTGAGGTCTTGCACTTTGGAAAAAAGAATACAGGCATGGACTATTTTCTAAATGGTGAGAAAATTCATAAAGCAGAAATATAAAGGGATCTGGGAGTGTTGGTCCAGGATTCTTTAAAGGTTAACTTGCAGGGAGAGTCCGTGATTAAGAAAGCGAATGTAATGTTGTCGTTTATCTCAAAAAGGTTGGAATATAAAAGCAGTGATGTGCTCCTGAGACTTCATAAAGCTCTAGTTAGGCCCCATTTAGAATACTGTGTCCAGTTTTGGGCCCCACACCTCAGGAAGGACATACTGGCACTGGAGCATATCCAGCGGAGATTCACACGGATGATCCCTTGAATGCTAGGTTTAACATACAATGAACAGCTGAGGATCCTGGGATTGTATTCATTAGAGTTTAGAAGTTTGAGGAGAGATCTAATAGAAACTTACAAGATAATGTATGGCTTAGAAAGGGTGGACACTGGGAAGTTGTTTCTGTTAGGCGGGGAGACTAGGATCTGTGGGCACAGCCTTAGAATTAGAGGGGGTAAATTTAAAATGGAAATGAGGAGACATTTCTTCAGCCAGAGAGTGGTGGGCCTGTGGAATTCATTGCCACGGGGCGCAGTGGAGGCCGGGACGTTAAATGTCTTCAAGGCGGAGTTTGATACATTCTTGATCTCACAAGGAATTAAGGGCTTTGAGGAGAGTGCAGGGAAATGGAGTTGAAATGCCCATCAGCCATGATTAAATGGTGGAGTGGACTTGATGAGCCAAATGGCCTTACTTCCACTCCTATGTCTTATGGTCTTATATCTGTGCTATTAATTGATGGAATGTTTATATCAATGAGTTTATGACAGAAAAAGCAAACAAGGGTTCATTAGCTTAATTTTGACTTCAGTTCAGAAGAATGAGTAGTTCCATTTAGGAATACAGTTTCCTCCTGAAATAATCAAGTTTTCCATTCAACAGAACAGATTTTACCCTAGTTAGAGTTTTAAGTTGTGGGATATATAAGCAAAAATGTCTGTATGAAATTTTCAAGTTGCCAGAAGTAAAAGGAAGTCCAGGCCAACAGAACTGGAAAGAAGTCATAGAAATGTCTTAACAGTCTATTAAAGAGAACTGAGTTTAAGAACAAAATTAAGGAACTGAGATAGAAGTGTCTGGGATTGAGCATCTGTAAGCAACATAGCTGAGAAAAAAGATTGAAACTTACTTTTCTATTTATGCTAAGATATAAGTAATCTATCATATATATGATCCTGTTTTGTGGAATAAAGTGTGTTCTTGTTAAAGAAAATTGGCAGCCTTGTGTCAGTATATTCAATGCCTAATCACTAAGGTTAAAATCAAAATCATGATCAAACAAGCCAGGTCCCACTATGGGATCTAACCTGTCCTGTATTATCATTAATTAATATCATAGCAAAGTGAAGGTACCTGACGGGATAGAAATTCATTGAAGTTAGGAGGGCATTGCGCCTCTTTTAAGGAAAATAGTAAGCAAGATACTGGTCATAAAACAGGAGTGCTGTTATGAAGTATATTGCCAGGTTTGACTTTTAAATTACTTTGAATGTTGTTAAGACTTTGCTGGCAGTAAAAGATGGAGCAGTGATAGAAAGTGAATTATTAAAATATTTGGGATAAATTTGAAGTGGAAATAAAAACAGGATCTCATTAGGATAAGATGCTCACAAGGATTTCACAGCATTTACAATTAAAAGGAGGAAATCTGAAACAGGTGTCACTGCTAGAATTCTCTAAGATTCAGTTGGAAATGTAAAAACATGAATTGGAAGATAAAGAAGAAAAGTAGATTTGGAAATAAGAATGTTTGAATTGTAAAGAAAAGAAGCAATGGAAGAGGAAACAGAATTTTAAAAATGTGAACATTAAACAGGGAAATCAGACAGCATGGTTAGAGAGAGAAAAGCTTCGAATAAAGGAAGAAAAATTAGGTGGTAGATAAGAGGATGATGCTGATTTCTGAGATGAATTTGTTTTAACTACAAACCCATTTTTATTCTCTACATTTACAGAGAATGAAGAGGAAATATGTGTCACTTCATTTGATAAGTTGGTAATGAAGCAGAAATGACCAAATGATATTTAAACCTTAATGTTTCAGAATGTTTTGACAGCTACAGCTGTGAATGTGTACAGCTGTTTGTCAGAGAACAACCTGAAGGCAATACCCTTTTCCCTTTCCATTTTTCATTCATTTTTTTTCTTTATCATTCAAGGGTGGCAGGGTAGCTCAGTGGTTAGCACTGCTGCTTTACAGCGTCACATGTTTTGATTCCAACATTGGCCAAGTGTCTGTTTGAAGCTTGCACATTATCCCTGTGGCTGTGTTTGGTTTCCTCCAGGTGCACTAGTTTCCTCCTACAGTCCACTGATGTGCAGGTCAGAAGGGTTTGCTATGCTAAATTGCCCATAATTTCCAGGGATGTGCAGGCTAGGTGGATTGGGCTTGGTAAATGCAGGGTTATAGGGATAGGGTAAGGGGCTGGATCTGGGTAGATCTTGGAGGATCAGTGTGGACTCAGTGGTCTGAATGGCCTGCTTCCATGTTGTAGGGATTCTGGCTAAGTGCAAGTTGAGTCAGGTTCACTGGACTGATTTCTCATTATGAGGTTTCTAACAAAATCTTACCAAATTGCACCATACCAATTGCTGTTCCTGACCCATGGCATTTATCATGTCTCGTTTCCATACCGGCTTACCATGTGCCATTCCAGAAAGAGGTCACCACTCAATGAATATTCATCCAAAGACCAGAATCCCTTGTATCTGCACCATCTTTGAATAGCTCACTTGGTGGAACAATGGCATTTGGCAGATGTCCTGTGAGTTGTGAGGAGAGATGGCAGAGAAGGGGTGGTGGGCACCACATTTCTCAGAGATGGAAATGGAGGTCCTAGAGGACAGAGTACTGTAGTGAAGAGAGGCTCCATTAGCAGGCAGAGAGACTATGAGTAGGTTAGAGGGATGGTTCCAGACCCCCCGCCATGATCTCACCTGCTATGAGGTGAGAATTCTCACCCTTTTGAGGAGAGGGCTGGGACCACTGTTGCAGAAATGCTGAAATATTCATGTCCTGGCACCCAAGGAAATCCTGCTCATCATTTCACCACATCAGTACCCTGCAGGGAATGCCACACCTAACCACTGGCCCTTCTGTGTTACAGCTGCACTGACCCACCACAGCACCTCAATTAACCTGACAACTGTGAGGGCTCCCCGGAGGAAATGTCAGCAAAGCTTTCTCCTACAACTCCCACCGACCAGCTCTGATAGCGATAGCCAGATGAACAACAATGATCAGAATGGGACTGGGAGACAGGGTACTGCACAGAGACCATCCCACAGCATATCGGGGGAGAACCATCTCAGAAAACTTCATCACCAGCTCAGCAGGAGATGATCCTGAGCTTTTTTGCCATGAGGGACTTCATAGAAATGTGCAGGGATGAGAAGCAGCAGGAAGCAGATACACCAGTCCTCATTGCTGTTCTGTGACACACCGACCATCATTGCCCAGAAGCTGCAGCAATGTATCCAGTCCTGCAAACAAATATCTGCCTCTGGACAGGGTGGCAGCTGCCATGGAGAGACCAGGTTTAACACCTTGCCCCCAGACTGGTCCCTATGGAAACAATGGACTGGCCATGGTCTGCTTCCTGGAGCACAAGAGCTATTGAACCCAGTGTAAAGCCACCACGACCAGACACCTGACCTTAGCTGAGGGCCGGGATTGGGATGGGACTCTGCCCCTGACTAACGGGTGCTCCTACAGATTTTCAAACTTTTCCCTTAAGACTTTCAGATGTGTCTGATGTTTTGCTATAGATACCGCGTGTTTATGAATGTTGCTGCCACGTGGTACAGGAGCCAGCCTGATGTGGTACACTGACTTACAACAAGATGTACACACCTAACCCTTGACTGAGGACTGCTGCACAGGATATCCACCTGATTGGTCATATGACCACACCAACCACCACTGGTGGACATAGCATGTACGTTGCAGGCATGCCAGTGTGCAACAGTTGGATGCCCACCAAGAGAGCAAAGGAGCATCTTTAGTAGGCAGCGTGGTCCACCCCATCAACTGGGCTCCTATGGAGTACCTCTATTACTACCCCTCCCAGGCCCATTTGCCCTTGCAGGACACAGTGTCAGTGCATTGAAGGATGCCAGATGCGGGTGATGGTGGCTCCTTGAAAGTCAGATGCCAGTGTCCGTGACGGAAGTGTGGGTGAAAATGGTGCTCATGGATCATTCCCTGCTCTTCAGCTCAGCCATGGACTAAAATGGATGACATTTGGAGGGGATCATGAGCTGAACCCACAAGCTCCTGCTTTGGTTTCAATGTTGTGTTTTCCCAGCATCTAGTTTCGTGGGAGAGTTTGATAAGATCACAGCTGGAATATTAGGGAGGCCTGTCGGGCCATCAATAAGGGCATTAATTGGCATCAACTGGCAACTCACCACTGGCCAGTCAGAACTGACCTATGCTGCTTGTGAAAAGTATAAAAGATGGGCTTTTGATGAGCTCAATGTCAAGGTGATAATCTGGATAGCCTGGGGCTTTCATCACTGGAGCATAGGATATTGAGGGTGACCTCAGAGAGGTTTATGAAATCATGATGGGGCAAAAATAAAATGAATAGCAAGGATCTTTTCCCTCAGTCGGGGGGAGTTCAAAACTAGGGGGCATGGTTTTAAGGTGAGAAGAGAACGATTTAAAAAGGACACAAAGGCAATGTTTTTACAGAGTGGTTTGCATATGGAATGAATGACCAGAGGAAGTGATGGATGCAGGTACCATTACATCATTTAAAAAAACATTTGGAATAGTACATGAATAGGAAAGGTTTGGATGGATATGGGCCAAATGCAGGCAAGTGATACTAGTTTGGTTTTGAAACATGGTCAGGGTGGACTGGTTGGTCTGAAGGGTCTCCATGCTGAATGGACACTATGACTCTATGTGACTCTCCTGATTCTGCCCACGCTACTCAGACCCCTACAAAGATTTTGCCCCCTATTAGTACCTCTGAGCATATCCCTGTAACTTATCAATTAAAATTTAGCGTAATAAGATAGAAACCTAATCAGGCATTTGTTGAACCTGCACGAGAAAAGTACAATTTATGGGATCAGCTTTTTCAATCACAGAGGTTAGAGACAGATCTTGAGAATATGAGTGGGCAGCACCCCAAACTAGCATTCCAGTAAACCTTCAGGCTAACCTAGACTAACGACAGGCATCAAAGGGAGAGGAAGCCACAGTTCAAGAAGATACCCTTAAGATCTCTCTGTAACATGTGAGGACGTCATCATATGGGAATCCACAAAGAAACGGGGAAAATCTGGGAATGAAAAAGGCATTAGCGTTAGGGCGTAAACAGAAGGATGACAAATAAAGGAAAAAGTTGGAACCTGAAACTGCTATAAAGAAATGCTGTACTTCAATTGTAATAAAACTAGAATACTAAACATAATTGTTGAAAGTTTAAGTGAGTTATTGCAGTAATGGGAATGCCTGAAAAGTCCTTCTAAAAGGTACCTCTGCAAATTAAATAGCTATTAAACTGTGGCTGTCATGCAAGTGGAGCATATTCCTTTAGAAGATAATAAAAAAGGAGGGATGGCTCAGGATATTCCAGAAAATTCTTCATAGAATCCCTTCAGTTCAGGTAGAAGCCATTTGACCCAAGGAGTCTGCACTGACTCTCTGAAGAGCATCCCACCCAGACCCAGCTTACACCATTTCCCATGGCTAATCCACTTAGTGCAGGCTAGGTGGATTAGCCATGGGAATTTAGCATGATCGATCTACCTAACCTACATATCTTTGGACTGTGGGATGAAACCGGAGCACCCAGAGGAAACCCAAACAGACATGGGAGAATGTGCAACCTCCACACAGACACCCAAGGTTAAAATCAAACCTGGGTCCCTGGCACTGTGAGGCAGTCGTGCTAACCACTGTGCCACCGTGCACCCCCTAAGCTATGGATAAAGAGAATCATGCCACCAGAGGTTCTGAATATTATATTCACTGCCAACAGCTATCGGGTAAGGATCTGGAGAAGGGAGAAAAGGCAACAATAGAAAAACTGGTTATAGGTCATCGGGTGTCCACAGGAATTCTGTGAATCTGCCTGTTACCCTGATTCATCTAATCTTATTAGTGTCATTTTCAATTTTTTTTCCCACACATATTTGCCTCTGCTGATGATTTGGATTAATATTGTTCACCTCAATCACTCCAGGTGGTAAAAGATATAGCCTCTCAAATATCTGAAGGTTTTCCTGTGTTCTTTATAGGTTTAGTCACTACCTAATGTTAATTGCCCCCTTTGTGGATTCAACATCTTCGGAGACCATACAAAAAGTAAAAGCATATAAATTGATGATATCTTTTGATGATATGTCTTTCTGCCTGGTATTGCTTGGGCCATAATGGCTAACACAACACCCAGTTTCCAAATCCATGCTTTGTAGTCAATTAATTTGGCCATCATTTAACAAAGGTCAAAGGCCAATTACAGTTTGGCCCTGCATTACCCCATCACTAGATTGGAGATATTAGACATGTCGGTGATGTCTAATCGGCCTAAGAATTCAAGTGACCTCCACCACCCTTCCCTTCCAAACACCCACCCATGGTGTATGTTTATTACATTAGAATCTTAGTGCCCACTACACCACACTTCCATCTATACAGAGCAATTCCAAGCCTAGAGTTAATTCAGATTTTCAGCATTCCCATGAGATTTGTATCTCATAATGACTTTTTATGTAATGAATTCAGTCCCAATTTTGAGCCAATTTACTTCTTTAAGGTTGCATTTTGATTCAAACAAAGGTCTTAATGACAATTGAGAATGCTCCAAGGAAGGTAACCTGCTAGGAATGACTATTGCTGGCAGTGTAGTAATAGCACAGTTTCCATGGGAACACCAGCAAAATTGTCTGTGACTAATTACATTCATCTCAATTTGACCCTTTTCTGCTCAGCAGAGATTTCCCCTTATGTTTTTTTTCTGCTCAGTCCTCGTTGAAGTGATTGTGTCTCTTTTTTCACACCAGACTACTTCTTTTGAGGGGTGAGGGAGTTATTGCCTAGAGGAGCCTGTGTCTATCTTTGTGTCCATCCTCATTTCACATCATGCCTTTCAAAGTTCCAGCACTTAACCTTTGACTTAACCTATCTCATGCTGCAGCTCTGCTGGAAACAATTCATTTGACACTTCTACTCCACCAGTAAAAATATGGTGTAATAATCTGTGTTTTCTTGTAGAATTATCCCTTTACCGGCTTAGAGATCACCCACTCTTGATGCATGAAAATGTACTGGTGAATCCTAAGTTATCAGCTTTTTTGAAAGATCATTAACACCATTGCAATGATTTGGAAAGCCACTTGTTATTACCTCCATGTTATCGGCAATTAAACTTGAACTGATATTAATCTTGTAGAATAGCCCCAAGTTAAATGACTTGCATTTATATAGCATCATTTCACAATGTCAAGAGGTTCCAAAGCATTTTACAGTCAATGAAATACTTATGAAGCATAGTCATCATTGGCTATTGCATTTCATACAGTACAAAGTGCACACAGGAATGTCCCACAAAAAGCAAGTGGACAATGGCCTGATAATCTCTTGTGATATTGGGTGAGGAATAAATATTTCTCAGGACACCAGGCAGAAGTCCTCTGATCCTCTTTGAAATAGTGATATAGGCCTTTTACTTCCATCTGAGAAGGCAAACACAACATCGACATCAACATCAGAAAATGCAGTACTCCCCCTTGTACTGCACTGGGAGCATTAACCCAAGTTTTCTGCTCACTTTTCTAGAGTGGAATTGTGAAACCACAACTTGCATACTCAGACGAGATGCTACCATTGAACCACAGCTGACACGGTAAATTTCCTTAAGCAGTTTGACCTATTCATTAAAAATTAATTGGTTAACATCTCTTCTAAAACAGCAGAGAAAAACACCAGGGGACATTTTTATGATCCAATATTTAGGGCCGCTTGAATGTTATGAACTCTTTTAAAAAAAAACTAAGATTCAAGTGTCTGGTGTGGGTTTTATTTTTTTCCACGGTTGTAGCAAGAGGTCACATTAAATTACATCTAATGGCATCTAAAATTTCTGCTATTGTCTTGCATTAATTTTGTAATACCGAATGTTTTAATGGTAGATTTCAGAAACTTTTGCACCATTCTAGAGGTTCATCAAAGATTTTACAGTACTAAAAAATGCACAACTGCATATTGGAGAAAACAAAATTCAGCCAATATCTTTGAATAATGTGAAAATAACCCTGAAAAGTTCATTGCTTTACAAAGCCTTAATTCTGAAACAGATAATTTAAATGTTGTTCTCAAAAGCCTGCAGTATTTTTCAGTCATTTATTTTTAAAATAACAGATTCTTTTAAAGGTCACAATCTTAAAGCAGAGAATTGTCAGTTCATTCACAAGTTCAAATAAATTTACCTGTTCCCAAAATCCAAATTAGACCAAAGATGGCAGCGCGGAAGGTACATTGTATAACCCTCAGAAGGCAAAAAACAGTAAAACTTGCAAATGACACATTCTGAAACAACCTGTCTTCTTTACCTCAAAATGGAGGTCCAGTACAGCCATTTTTTCTTTCATTTTCATTTATGACTGTTTTTGCCTCTGGGTGTTCAGATGTTTGAATTGAAAAAATTTCAGCTGATTTGCTCAGTCCTCTCATGCCTTTAATACCACCAGGATGACAACTCTTGAGCAATGCTGTCAAGATGTAATAGCTTTTTATTGTCTGCGCATGTGAACCAAAATGGCTGCCTTTCACCACAAATAACTGGAAAGATGAGTGGCCGAAGAAATCACATTTGTAAATGCTTATGTACTGTGACATTAGGCTGTCAAAAAAACCAGTGGGTGGCAGGAATTGAAATCTATAATTGCCAGTGGCCCCCCCAGGCTATCAAAAATTTTAAATAGGTTATTAGCTTTTTAACATGAGGAGCCCTCAGTTGTCAAGCTGACTGGCTGACAGAAAGAAGGGAAAAAATCACCAGGGAGTCCACCTCAGTTCACAGGACTGGTGCTGGTTTGAGATTGTGGAGATGTCTGCAGTGGGGCAGCTGTCCTTTCTGATGAAATTGTGAGGCAGTTGGTGATAGAAGAAAGAAAAATATGAATCAAATACACATCCAATTAGAAAAATGAGGACAAATTGGTAGTTCCCCTTTTGACTAATGTGAATAATGTGTGCAGTGAATAACTGTTTAATTTCACCAGAATATTAAAAACAGGATAGATTGAGTTAATTTTCCTAGATTATCTATGTATTAAATATCTGCTGGCATCCTGTCTCAGTGGTATCATTCTCGCCTTTACAGTCAAAACTTATGTGGGTTTAAATCCAATGCAGTGACCGCAGAATATAAAGTGGGCTGGAGCTTTGGTGCAGTACTGAATGAGTGCCGTAGTGTCAGAGATACTGCCTTCTGGGCGAGATGTTAAATTGGCTCTCTGAGTATATGGGTAAGATGCAATGGCAGTATTTTGTAATAGAACCAGGATTTCTCCCCAAGTCTCATGTCCCTCAACAATTATCACTAAATCTGATTATCCGCTTGTTATAAATTTCTCTTTGGGAGCACGCTATGTGCAAATCAACTGCTGCTTTTCCTATGTTAAACAGCGGCTATAATGCAATAGTTCTTCATTGGCTGCAAAGAGCACTGGAGATTGTGAAAAGTGCTATGTCAATGCAAGCTATTTCTTTTTTTTTAATTCCAGGGTGAACAATACCCCAATACAAGGGATTAGTTGCTTCTGAATTTAATCTTCTCTCCACTCTTTCACTGGTGTTGTGATACAGATTCACAATCGCCAGCCTCATCCAGTACATCAAGCACGTGCTGATTGTTCAAGGGTATGCTCAGCTAATGAGCAATTTGACTGAGGAAGGCATCACGGTAAAGCCAATTCAACGCTCATCTGTTATTTACACACTTGTATTTTATCGTGAGATTTTCCAGTAATGAACAATGTTTTCAATACATTCTGTAGTTTGGATTTTGCCAGTAAGGTCAACATTTATAGGTTAACCCTGTTTGCCCTTAACGTACTTGTGGGTCTATCTTATAAACTCCTGTATTCCAGGTTGTGAAGGTACTCCAGCAGATCTATTAGATTGGAGTTTTAGAGCTTAAAAATGCATCATTGATAGATAGCAGTTTGGGTGAGGTCCAGATTGGAGGGAAAACTTAGAAGTTATGCTGTTTCTTTGCACATGCAGCCATTTCCTTTCTGGGTGGTAAAAGTTCTGGTTTGAGACATCCTACGCGTGATGTGATTGTGATTTATACTGGATTTTTTGGTTTTTAAGTTGGTAACATGTGGGTTTTCTGTGTGTTTGAAGTTAGTAATTACCTTTAAGTATTTCTGTAGTCATGGTGATTTCTTTTAAAATGGTTTTAAGGCATAGCGAGAAAAATGAACGGGATTTTATGAGCATTGGTAGTGTTTTTATGACTGGGCAAGATATACAAGTTGGAAAAGCTGAGTGGGTCTAGCAGCATCAGTGAAGAAAGAAACAGTTAATGTTTCCAGTCCAGAATGGAGTTTTATAGAAGAGTCATATTAGAATTGAAATTTTAATTACATTTCTCTCTCCACAGTTGCTGCCAATCTGCTGAGTTTCTCCAGCATTTGTGGTTTTATTTCAGATTTCTAGCATCTTCAGTATTTTGCTCTGACAGTAAAATGTTCTGGCTTAGGCCAGGAGAAGTTTATTAAGCTTAAGGGAAGCGCTCTTCTTTTGAGAGAGAGAGAGAGAGAGAGGGAGAGAGAGAGAGAGAATTACATTTTAGTTTCTTTTAAGTTTTGGGCAGCATTGTGAAGTCCTTGAGTGAACATACATGTATCGACCAGTGTTCCCAAGAAGGAAAGGTTACAGTGAAAACTAGATTACCTCAGACTTTGTGATAGCCCCAGACCATGTGTGGGTAAAAGCCTGAAGGGAATTCTTAAAGCTGAGTACATTTAAGCTCAACTATACAATAACTCCAGGAAGAAGCCATCTGCAGTTCTAGTCCATAAATTAAAGTTACAAGAGACTTACACCCACTGAGCTATTAAAGGTATGAATACCAAACAAGTGATGTTTTTGGGAATTATACAAAGTGTGTGTTTTGGATTTTGTACTTGGGTGTTTTTTGGATACTATCCAAAAGCTATTGATTTTCCTTTCAATTTAGAAAAGAATGCATTGAGATTAATGGGATTATACTTCTACTGTATGTTTGAAAATCACTGAAGTTGTAATATAGGTACATGGTTTGGTTTATTTGATTTTTATCTTCATTTCTTTTGTTAATAAGCTTCTGTCTTGTTGGCGAAGCAAAATCTGCATCATGTGTACTTGCGTTTCAGTGAGCAATCACTTCGTTAAAATAAAAACAAAGAAAATATATTAAGCTGATTTTGATCTGGGATCTAACTTCTCCAATAATAACATCAGCTGGGATTATAACAAACTGAAAAGCCTTTGAGTTACTATAGTCTGTCCTCCGTATTCTTGGAGATTCTTCAGCTTTTTAGTAAAACTGGCTTCAGAGATGCAACATTTAAAATTTCTTTAGAACTATTAGGTCCATCCAATTTTAAATCTGGGGTTGGCGGTAAGTTTGATTTCTAACCTTATCAACATTAGTTAGTTAAGCTTGTCACAATTCTGGAAGCAATGCACCTATTTGTAAAGGGTCAAAATTGATATTCGTTCTGGTGAAATGTTGCCTCTGTATTTGTCTCCACAGATGGTGCCAGATCTGCTCAGTACGTTGGCACTTTCTGTTCTAAATGTCGATGTCTGTCTGTTGGCCTCACCTAAATCCAAGTCTGGAGGGGTTGGAAGGATAGGCTGAGAGTTGAGTAGGTGGTGGTGGGCCAATGATTATGGGTTAGCAACAGCTCTAAGTCCCTCTAGACTGGCTACCATTTCAGAAATATTTAATTTTTGGACACAGAACTTTTGCCTTATGTTCTTGCCTTTGTCAAACATACAAGCTCAGAAATATGGACGAAAATGACAGGTTATGGATGAAGGTGAAGGTTAACACGCAAACTAAGTAACCAGGTGCCCAGACCACAAGAACTATAGTTCAGATGTCTAAAAACAGCAATATTCTGAGGACTAAGGTTCAAATGCAACCATAACAGATGTGAAATTTTGAATGCAATTAAAAATCTGGAATTAAAGTGCTAGCCTAATTGACTGTTGTTTTAAAAACTCATCCAGTTCACTAACATCCTTTGGGGAAAAAATCTGCTATCTTTCCCTGATTTAGGTTTCATGTGACTCTAGACCCACAGCTTGACTCCTTGCTCCTTTCTGCACAATAAATGATACCTTAGCCAATGACACCCAAATCCCAGGACAAATGAAAGAAAATTACCTAACACTTGCTTAACACATTCTAATATTTCAACACATCATTAAAAAAACTAATTAATTTTCATACCTACATTTCTAATTGTAAAGCAGTCCAGGCAGGGAGCTATTACTCATCTGATTTGAATTTTCTACTTGACTCATTTTTTTTCTATAATCTTTTTATTTCTGACTTTCCTTTTCCTTCTCTTTTTCTTCAATTAAAAATGTTTTTTATTAATTTTCCCTTGTTCCTTGGATGTCAGTGAACAAGATTCAAGAGCACCAACCAGGCACCTAGAACTCGATGCCATGAAATGGCTTGACACTGTTAACAGAATCAGACATACAGAAGCCAATAATCAGTCATTTATTTCCATATAACAGATTTTGCATGACCACCCAAATGGCATCTCACATTAAATCTGGCCATAATGAGCTATTTGTGAAAATTCAAGTCTGAAATTTTCATCATGTCATACAGTATGTACCCACCTTTTACAAACTAGTTAGAGGGGAAAGCAATGCCAAACAGATTCAGCACATATGATTTTTAGGAATAATGACTCAGATAAACAGATCTCCTTGCTTACTTCAAAAACATCCCGATTCAAATGGTCCTGCTGCAATGTTGGGGCACCCACTAGTGGTTAGCACTGCTGCCTTACAGTACTAGTATCCAGGTTCAATTCCAACCCTGGGTGACTGTCTGTGCAGAGTTTACAAGTCTCGCCATGTCAGCACAGGTTTCCACTGGGTGCTATGGTTTCCTCTCACAGCCCAAAGATTTTCAGTTTAAGGGTAGATTAGTCATGCAAAAAAAAGTTGCCCCTCAGCATCTGGGGATGTGCAGTTTGGGTGGGTTAGCTGCTGATAAAACTCCATGTTGGGGAAGCTGGGTTTGGCTAGGATGCTCTTTGGAAGGTCAATGTAGATTTGATGGGCCAAATGGCCTCTGCCTGCACTGTGAGGATTCTATGATTCTGAATGTTAGACTGAGGGAAGAAGAAAGATATTGGAGCTATTTTTCCAAATATGCACTCACGTTAGTGAACTTTGATCTGAGGCAATGTCGATTGTACAACTGCAGCCAGATCTCTCCCTACTTTCATTATCGAACACAGGGTCATTTAACAGCATGCACAGCCAGTAGACTGAATCTTTCCATCTCCAAAGTTGGCAAGGTAAGGAAACCAATTATAATGGTGATTTCATGGTCAAATGGATTTTTCTAGTTTTCAAAATATCCACAGTTTCCTTGTCTCAGCCTTTGTCTCACAGGTAGTACTCTGTCGTCATAAATTGAGGAGTTTTCAGGCTCATTTGAGAAACTTCAACATGTGATCGAGCTGTACTGAGGCCGTGCTGTCTGCCTTTGGGCAGGTTGTTCAAATTGGAGCCCTGTCTGACCTCTTGGTGAATAATGTGTAACAATTTAAAAGACTTGCAGAGGAATTCGCCCTCGTGTCCCAGCCAATATTTATCCCTCCATGAACATAACTGAAACAGATTAATCAATTAAACAAACTATCAGGTCATTAATCTCGTTGCTGTCTGTGGGACTTTGCCAAGTGCAAATTAACAGCTTCTGTTTCCCTTCATTACAACAGTGATTAGACTTCAATAGCATATCTTTCAAGGGCTGTTAAATATCTGAGGCTGTGGTGAAAAGGTGTGATACAAATGCAAGTTCTTTCATTCTTGCCAACACTAACACTGAGACACAGTATATCTGACCGACTTAAGCTGCATACAGTCGAAAATGTTTCTGAATAACCACAATTATATTCTTGTTTCCTCAGTTCTCTAAGGTGCCATACATCATTAAGTATCAGACTATAAATGATGACAGAAATGAATGTTCCCATCTATAAGATAAGATCTCCTCCACATGTAACCTTTCTTTAAAACTGCCGTGAGTACCATCATTGTTCTTTTCTCCTCAGTTTCTTGTCTGGACGATGGAGATAATATAGACAATAATGGATGGTCTGTGTGAATTATAGAGCCTGATGTGATCCTGAATTGGTTTTGCTCCAGTTATATGCATGAATTGTGACACTATGAATGCACATTCAAGGACACCATGAACCTCTTACTCTTCCCACAACTCTAGATTTCTGCTCTCATTAATAACCAATTATTAACGAGTTTGAAAACAACTTTGCTGCTGAATAACAGAGTCAACCTCTCAGATCTACGTCTCCCGCAATGCAAAGTTATCTTGACTTGACTTCAGTAATTAATGAAATATGACCACTTGATCATGCAGATTTCAACATTCGTACACTCCTTTGGCTAAATCATTCTGTCCTCCAGGGCTGTTATATGCAGAACGCCAGTTGGTGGTCTTTGTTGTCAATTCCTCAGAGTTTGTTTCTGTTGATAATGCACTGTTACAGGACTCATGCCATCATTGCACCAGCACAACTGCATGTGCATAAGTGAATCCTCTTAGAAGGTTAGGTGGGATCTCACCTGAATCATATTTTCAAGTCAGCATGATTAAAGACTGATGTTGAACATCTTGCAATGATACAAATTTCCACTAAAAGAATCCTCGGAGAAAACCCGAGTCATTATACATTAATGAGTCTCTGCAAGAGGGTGACTGCAAATTATGAAAACCACCCACATTCTACTGTATTACAGACAGATTCCACATCTCCTCTGAACTGATCTGCTACAGAAAGGCGGGTTAATGAATGTGTCATTGTCCTTAGTGAGACAAGACAGTGATATGGCCTTGAACGTTCCTCTCCTAATATTTCCACATTATCAGCCTCTGCGCACAAGTGTTCCTGTGTGCTACCTCCTTTCTCTCTCTGCTGGGGTCTGTCCTTGTACAGATGCAAATGCAGTAATCTTTATCAGGCCAAACTAAACGAGTCCCACCTGCCTGCTCCTGGCCCAAATCCCTCTAACCTTTCTTATTCATGTGCTGATCAAAATGTCTTTTAAATATTGTGGCTATGCCCACATCTACCATTTCCTGAGGAAATTTGTTCTACACGTGAACCACACTTTGCGTAAAAAAAAATGCCCCATGTCTTGTTTTTAAAAATCTCTTCTCTCACCTTAAAAATATGCCCCCTCATCTTGGATAAAAGTCACCTACCGTTAACCCTATCTATACTCCTCATGATTTTATAAACCTCTATAAGGTCACCTCTTAGCTTCTTACACTCCAGTGAAAAAACTCCCAGCCTATCCTGCTTTTCCATTAACTCAAACATTCTTTACATGCCAACATCCTGGTAAATCCCTTCTGACCCCTCTTTCGCTTAATTAGTATCCTTCCTATAACTGGATGATCAGAACAAGACACGGTACTGCAGAAAAGGCCTCACCGATCTCCCATACAACCTCAACATGACTCCCCGACTCTTACACTCAAAGGATTGAGCAACGAAAGCAAGTGTGTTAAGTGCCTTTTTAACCACCCTCTCTATAGGTGACACAAATATCAAAGAATTATGTACTTGAACTCCTAGGTCCCTCTGTTCCATTGCATTACCTGAGGCCCTACCACTACTTCTAGTGTTTGTCAGTAGAATTCATGATCGGTCTCATCTGCCAGATTGGAAGTGGTATCCGTTATCACATTTGAAACTAACTCTAGGTCTGAACGTATCACAGAAGTTGAACTACCGCAATATGAAAACATTATGGCAGTGCCGATCTGATCCAAAATACTGAAGACAGTACCCACTCTAAGAAAACAATCCTAGAACAAAACAGAAATAAGAGCACAAGAAACAAATTCTATACTAAAGAGGCCTTACCTCAATAGTCAATTACCTTAACTGAAATGACAAAATATGAAATACAAACTGCTTCATATTTAGTGCAAATGCCCCTTATAGAAACAAGGCTGCTGCTTTAAAGGGCCAACAGTGTTTAAAGCCAGAAAAAGAGAGAATACAGCAAATAAAGAAACAGAAAAGCACTACACTGCATTGCTGATCTCCTAGAATTCTAAAGAAGGTAAAGCTACACAGGGAAGATGGAAAGCAAAAGCTCATCACAGGCTGATGTTCCATTGAATTTTGTCAGAATTTCATTTGTTTAAAGAAGAATCAAGATTTGATTAATGGATCTGCAGATAACTGATAAAGAACAATAGGCATTCAAATATTACCTTGCTTTGCGTACTGAAGCATTAAGAAGAATAAAATCCTTTTGTATTTATGAGCACAATTGCAAAGATCCTGATGAAGGATTGTCAGATATTAGAATATCAACTTAAAGTTCCAATCAATTTCAGGATACACAATTTTGAATTCACGTCACACTGACAATAGCTAGGTGAGATAATGCATCAATTCCTAATCAGGTGTTAATGCAAAGGTACAAAATGTAATTTCAGCTAAACTAATTTGGCTGAGGGCCTTATGCAACTGATCATTCCCTTTACACTCATCAAATCCATCTAAAATACACTTCTGAACAAACCTAAGAAATATACCATAGATGCTCTGCTCGAAAAGGATGCAGTTTTAAAGGAATGAGAGCAGACCAGTGCCATCTGTACTTGCTTGAATCAAACAGCAATTGCAGCCATCAATGGTTCAGTTGAACATCAAAATCCTGTTTGAGATGTAGTTGGTTTCTCTCACCAAGTCAGTACCCAGCATTTTGTGACATATACAAGCTATAGCCCACAAGAGGACATAAGCAGTAAAGTCATTCCGAGAAACCCAAAGGACAATGCAGTGTTCAAAAGCAATATTTCTAGAAAAGTAACCAAGGAACAATAGCAAAGAAACTTCCAAAGTTAATCTATCACATGCAAGTGTGTCAACAAAATCCAAAAAGCAACTTCAAAAATTACAGCATACAGACCATAGACAGACACTAAAAACTGTAAACTTAACACCCTGACTAGTGTGGGAAAAAGCCAAGAACTTGGGATATAAATTCTGGCATTAACAACCATTTTGTGTGAAAAATGTCCATTCCATCAATGTGAACAATCAAGAGAACCTCTCCTACACAAAGTTCCTCTGAGCTATAGCGGAAGATTTCCTCTGAAATTTTTAATTTTCACAGACAAATGATTACATTTTGGTCACCAACAATTTCACTAAATTTGCATTTGTACAAGATACCATTAGTGCTGCTATATTCAATCTGTTCAGTCTACCTCAACAAATGTGTCCAGCAATGGACCACAGTAGACTCGTGCACTCTTCCACAACATTTTAAGGGGACAGGGTGTTCAACATTTACCTCCTATCCTCACCACATTTAGTTATATGGTCTCATAGAGCATACCATTTGTCACGTGAAATCCACGATCATTTAACACAACATGTGAAGACTTTTGGATAGCAATGTTAAATCCACGTACTACAGCTCAAAGCAAAAGTTTACCATTAGCAGCAGTTCTCATGTTCCTGAGACCAAGCCTTACATTTCTTCCCTCCACACTGTCACCACCCTGATACACATGCATGGCACACATTGTTGGAAAGAGGGGAGAAAATTATACAAGAGGTTGATCAATGAACAGATAGACAATTATTCCAACTTGAACCAGGATAAAGCATAAGAGTTCAATATTTGTGTAGGTTTATGTGATTTAATGGAAAGTAACATTATTGTATCTAATCTAGGACATTTGAAGTTATATTGAACTATGCTCAAGCCCAGTGAAGAAACAAGCAACACATTCAACATGCATATCATCAACCACCATTTACACAGGATGACAATATGGAGACTGAGGATATCATGGCAGCAATAACTATGCATTTAACCATACATCCATCTGCATGACACAATGCAGAGTGAAACTACACAGTTATATTTGATAACTTTATAAGAATCAAATTTGGTCATGCCGTACATCCACGAAGGTGTTGCAGCTGTATAAAACTTTAGCTGGACTACATTTGGAGTATTGTGTGAAGTTCTGGTCTCCATATGACAGAAAGAATGTGAAGTTTTGGAGAGGGTGCAAACGAATATTACCAGAATGTTAGCTATAGGAGAGTTTGGACAAACTTGGATTGTTTTCATTAGAGCACAGGGAGGCTAAGGGGTGGTCTGATAGAATTCTAAAAACAACTATGAGAAGTAGGGATAGGGTGGGCCGTGAGAGCCTTTTTCGAAGATACTGTCAAATACTAAGGGGCATATATTTAAAGTGAGAGGGGACATGTTTAAGGGAGATGTGTGAGTAACATTTTTTTTTACCCAGAGGGTGATAAGTGCCTGGAACACGATGACAGGGGATGTGGTAGAAGTAAATATGTTAGCAGGGTATATATGTTAGCAGACACGCAATAGAAGGACACAGACCATGTGCAGACGGATGGAATGAGTTTAGAATGGCTTCATGATTGGCACAGACATGATGGGCTGAAGGGCCTGTACATGTGCTGTACTGTTTTATGTTCTATGTTATGTTACTATGTAGACGCAGTGGCAGAATCTTATAGGGGCTGAATAATGGGTTTTGGTAAAATTTGTGGCAAAATCAGACAAGGAGTCTTGCTAGGTATATCTCAATGTCAGGAGCATCTTGTACCATATCTTATGCTTTTGCTGAATGGTGTGATGAATTCCTCACTCTGTAGCAGCGAGTGGCCAATTAAGGAAGATTACAGATTGTTCAATGCTTTATTAATGGCCTAGCTTATCTCATTAGTATTCAGTTTCTCATCTCTAAATGGGCCAAAATAAACTAAATTTAGCGAAACCTTGATATGGAAATCAGCAAGTACCTGGTAACTTCAGCTCACCACTTCCTTCAAAGGACCTTCATGTCAGACACCAATATTTCTGGACACATGGATACTGGCCACAAGCACCCTACGTCCATAAGACCACAATGTATAGGAGTGAAATTAGACCATTCAGCCCATAAAGTATGCCCCACTATCCAATCACAGCTGATATATTTTTCAGTCCAATTTTCCTGCCTTCTCCCCATAATATGAATTTCTATCTTAAATATATTCAATGTCCTTGGTTCACTCCTCTGCAGCAAGAGTTCCACAGATTCATTAACCTTTGACTGAAGAAATTTTTCCTCATCCCAGTTCTAAAAGTTTATCCCTTCACTCTGAGACTGTGCCACAGTCTCTCCTACTAATGGAAACATCTGTTCCATGTCCACTCTAACCAGGCTTTCCAGTATTCTATAAGTTTCAAAGAGATCCCCCCCCCGCAACCAGTCCTTGAAAACTCCATTGAATATGGATCCGTAGTCCTCAACAGCTCCTCATATGACACACCCTTTATTCCTGGGACCATTCTTGTGAAACTCCATTGACATTGGCATCAGCAATGTGCCAGTTAATAAGAACCTTCATGTCACATGCCTGATCCACTTACTTCTGCGCTTCACTGCTGCACCTTGGTCTGTACCAGCAATTATCATGATAATACCACAGCAAGGACATTGGACACTCTGGTATAGAGGGTGGTGCTTACAGTTGTTTTTCCCACTGAAGGCCTGTGAACAGTGATGTTCCACAGGGATTGGTACTGGGTCCTCTTTTCTTTATCCCTTATAGAAAAGATTTGGAGAAGAATATAGGAGGCATGGTTGGTAAGTTTGCAGATGACACCCAAATTGGTAGTAGGGTGGACAATGAAGAAGAATGTCTAAGATTGCAAAGAAATATTGATCAATTGGGTCAATGGGCTGAGTCGTGGCAGATGGAGTTTAATTTAGATAAATGTGAGGTATTACATTTTAGTAATGCAAAAATGCACAGGACTTATATAATTAAAAGTAGGGCCATAAGTAGTGTTGTAGAACATGGAAGCCTAGGGGTTCAGGTACATAATTCTTTAAAATCTGCAACACAGGTAGTCTGGCTAGTTAAGAAGGTGTTTATCATACTTGCCTTCATTGCTCAGACCTTTGAGTATAGGAGTTGGTACATCATGTTAAAGTTGGGTTAGGTTAGGATCATTTTCACTGTTCAGACAAATGAGGGAGGATCTCACAGAGACTTATAAAATTCTAACAGGACTAGACATTGTAGATGCAGGAAGGATGTTCCTGATGATGGGTGTGTCCAGAACCAGTGGTCACAGTCTAACGATTTGGGGTAGACCATTTTGGATGGAGATGAGGAGACACTTCTGCGCCCAACAAGTGATGAGTCTGTGGAATTCATTACCACAGGAAGATGTTGTTGCTAAAACATTGAATGTATCCAAGAGGCGGCTTGATATTTCATTTGGGCGAATGAGAACACAGGTTACAGGAGAAGGCAGGATTTGGCTATTGATTGGGAAGATCAGCCATGATTGTGATGAATGGAGGAGCAGGCTTGAAGGGCCGAATGGCCTCCTCGTGCTACTACAAAACCATGTTTCTATGTATAAGACATTGGTGAGGCCTCTTCTTGAGTACTGCATGTAGTTCTAGTCACCCTGTTATAGGAAGGACATTATTAAACTGGAGAGGGTTAAGAAGAGATTTACCATGATGTTGTCATGATTGGACAGTTTAAGCTATAAAAATGGGCTGGAGAGACTGGCATATTTTTCACTAGAGTGTAGGAGGTTCAGGGGTGACCTTGTTAAGATTTATAAAATCCTGAAAGTTATAGATAAGCTGAATGACAATGGTCTTTCCCCTCGGATGGTGGAGTTCAAAACTTGGGGGCAATTTTTTTTACGGTGAGAGAAGAATAATTTAAAAAGGACATGAGGGACAACATTTTTTACACAGAGAGTGGTTCATGCGTGGAATGAACTACCACAGAAAGTGGTGGATGCAGCTACAACATTTGGGAGTCAGTTGGAGAAGTTCATGAGTAGGAAAGGTTTGGAGGAAAATGGGCCAAGCACAGGTGGACGGGACTAGTTTAGTTTGGAAACACGGTTGGCTGGGCCGTTGGACTGAAGGGTCTGTTTCTATGTTGAATGATGCTGTGGCTCTCTGACGCATGCCCAGTTTATGGAGTGGACCAGGCTGTATCACTGGGCCTTTTGCTCACTGTCATAGCATTCACTCACTCTGAGTCTACCCAAATGCTCACAACATCCCTGCCTGCATTGCCTTGCCTTGCCTTTCTGTGCTTTGCCCCTTCAGCCTGGGTTATAGACTCATATTACCTCTGAAATAAAGAGAAAGAACTACAGATGCTGGAAATCTGAAGCAAAAACAGAAAGTGCGAGAGAAACTCAGCAGGGTACACGTGTGGGAAATTGGTTGGACACAACTGAGAGCTCTGTCAACCCTGAGTTGAGGAAAAGATGGACATTTCTGAGGCCCCCCCATGGGGAAGGTGGAATTATCAGAACAGATATGACAGAGAAACTGGGAGAGCGGAAGAGTCTTTGCAGTAACAAGGCATGAGGCTGTATAGTTAATGTGACTGTGGGAGTTTGTAATGGATATTGATAGTCGGCATATCCCCAGAAATGGAAACAGAGATGTCAGGGAAGTAAGGGAAAAATCAGGGATGGATCAGGTGAA
The DNA here is from genome assembly GCF_030684315.1 of Stegostoma tigrinum. Lineage (NCBI taxonomy): Eukaryota > Metazoa > Chordata > Chondrichthyes > Orectolobiformes > Stegostomatidae > Stegostoma > Stegostoma tigrinum. The sequence continues at coordinate 32,539,159 of NC_081355.1, forward strand.
GGTGAGAGCAGGGTGGAAATTTGGAGCAAAGTCAATCATTTTTTACCGAATTCCAGACAAGAGAAGGAAGCAGCTCTAGCTATTTTATCAACGTGTCAGACAAAGAGTTAAATGGAGTGACTCAAGTAGAATTGGAACAAGTAATGTTTCACTTCACCCACAAAGAGACAGGCATAACTGGGGGCCATGCCATGTCCACTCCTTTGACATGAAAAAAGTGAGGGGAGCTAAAGGCCAGACAGAGGAGGTTGCTTGTGGATGGGAATGGTTCAGATCTTCTCTCAAGGAAGAAGCAGAGAGCCTCTCATACCATCTTCATAGGAGATAGACATGTAGAGGGATGGCACATCCATGGTGGTGGAAAACTCAAAATTTCATAACCAACATAAAATGTCAGATGAATTGGAGAAGTAAGTGCCATGGGTTTCGAAAAGGGGAGAAAAAATTTGAGTCAATGTAGAAAGAAATAAGTTCCATGGGACAGGAACAGATAGAAACAATGGGCCAGCCCAGACAGTACTGTTTGTGAAAGTGAGCTGTAACGGGTGGGGGAACTATGAGCTAGGAGACTGTAGTGTGGAAGATCCTCAGACAAGATGAGATTGTTGACAGTCATGGACACAATGGCCTAATGTTCAATAGTGGGATTATGGTGCCGGGGAGGTAGGAGGAGGTGTCCGAGAGCTGGCGCTCAGCATTTGCAATGTAGAGGTCAGTACACCAGACAACAACAGCACTACCCTTGTTGACAGGTTTGGATCAGGGTTGGATCTGAGGGCACAGAGAACTATCAGTTCAGAAAGAAATAGGTTCGCATTGGTGAGTGAGGGGCAGACAAATTAAGTGGCCAATGTCACATCGACCGTTCTCATTGAACAGATCGAGTGCAGGTAAAAGGCCAGAAGGAGGGGTCCAGGTGGATGGAGTGTGTTGGAGGTGGCTGAAGGGGTCTGTGCAATGGGGAGAGGACTGTTGTCCTAACAAATGGGCAGGGAGGAGAGTGAAGGTGGTGGAAGAAGAGTTCAACATCATTTCATGCCTGAATTCATACAGGACCTAGAGGGATAAAACTAATAATAGAATACAGATCATTCAACATCAGAGAGTAAATACCCAACAAGGGGTTGGGTTACTGTAAGGGGTGGAGTCAGAGGGAAGAGGAGGGGAGGATGTATTCATACAGATATGGAAACTACAGTACTCCCTTCTATTGTGTGTTATATCATCCTACAAGAGAGAAGCTAGAACATTAGTGATAGTAGTGCAGTGAGAATGGCTGATATGCCTGCCAGAGCTGCCAAACTGCAGGTATGTGGGGACACTAAAATCTGGCTGTGAAATTGGCAGCATTGATGATTCAAATGTAGTACATCAAACAGAATGAGAAGCTGCTATTATTATTGGGCAAATCCATTCACTGATGGTCACCCATGCGTGAATTAATTCAGCTACCACTGTTACCACAGGCCCTGGGAACTGACTTTCTGGGTCGCCAGGTCCGTTACAAAGGTCATCTTTTCCTGACCTCATGTGGGAATTTGGTATCTTTTCTCTTGCCCACCTGCGCCATGAATGAGTTCAGTGCTACATCTATCACTATTGGGCCCTCTCTCTGCCTTAGTGACAACTTTTCAATAATTTATGTGGTAGGGTTTCCTTTAAGAGACAACTGCCTTTAAGGAGAGCAGACTGGCTATGTATTAAGGTGACTTGATAGAGACAAAGAAGATGATCAGAGGATTAGATAGGGTGGACAGTGAGAGCCTTTTTCCTCAGATGGTGATGGTTAGCACAAGGGGACATAGCTTTAAATTGAGGGGTGATAGATATTGGAAAGATGTCAGAGGTGGGTTCTTTACTCAGAGAGTAGTAAGGGCATGGAATGCCCTGCCTGCAACAGTAGTAGATTCACCAAGTTTAAGGGCATTTAAATGGTCATTGGATAAACATATGGATGATAATGGAATAGTGTAGGTTAGATGGGCTTCAGATTGGTTTCACAGGTCAGTGCAACATCGAGGGCTGAAGGGCCTGTACTACGCTCTAATGTTTTATGTTCTATATCACATGGTCTGCAAACAATATTGCTGACCTCTTTGCTGAACATAGAAGTCACAAGCAGCTTGAAAGTACAGACAGTGACATAGGAGCCAATCAATCCAATGCTACACTTATGGAGATGAAGTGGGAGTACCCAGTCTGCTTATTACCGACCTTGATCTGCAGAGTCACAAGTGGATCTGATTTCTGTGCACAAAAAAATGAAAAGCACCAGTATCTAGCCAAGCATAACTGCAATGAAGAACACACTCATCACAGAACTCAGCACAGTGTTCTGCAGCTGGGTTTCTGAAACATGATGCTTCTAACTGTTCCAGCAATGAAGCCAGATTGCTTTTCCCATCCACCATATGGTGACATCAACCTTTTAACCGCATTGCTACTTCAGCATAAAGACCTCTACATGGTTCAGTAGGAGCTGTTAGTTTCACCACTAAATGCAGTGGAAAATGAAACAAAATTTACCAAATGCCAGTTTTAAAGTTAAGCCCAGTGATGACGGCTAGGCATGAATTTCAGTTAAGTACTGCATTTCCAAAGATAGCTTTGGAGTCCACAAATGTGGTGTTAAAGTTAATTCACATCAACATTTGTTGTAATCAGAAAAAAAAGCCTGGATGAAGGAAAGAGCCATTTTTACTGTGTGGACAGCTTCCTGTTCAACAGCTGGCTGATAAGGAAAGACTGACTCAGCTGTACATCAGAGGTATTAATAACAATGAACATGGAATCAATCAGTCCATAAAACATGGCCATACTAACTCCATCCTCTCATGGATAGTGTTGTACTCTCTATAAACTATTGAATTGATAAAGAACCATTTCAATCTGAGATTTATGTATTGATTTATTTTAAAATGATCAGGGCACCAAGTGCTAAATTGTGATGATACGAATAAAACATTTGTACAATTATCCTTGACAATCATTAATATAATTTCAATATACAACTAATTACAATACATTGCAAAATGAAGGTCTCCCTAATTTATCAAATAAATCCGCTGTTTTCTGCATTTTGTATTAAAATCCATGGATAATATATTGTTGGGCTAATTTCTTTAAAATTCTCAATCATTCATGTACTATTCATGAGTTTTATAAAGAAGGGGATTAGGCTGTCTTATAGCCTATTCATTCTATGTCTTAATTTGATGAAATGTTCGTTCAGTTGTGATTTAAGTTGATTTGTCTCAGGTGGTTTTTGAGTGGCTAGTAAATATATGTCCAAATTAAGACTATAATATGGTGTTTTAGTGATTGGGACCCTACACTGTAATGAAGTGACAACACTTCAAAAGTACTTTATTGTGTACTAAATATTCTGTAAGGTCCAAGGCTGTAAAAGAATCCCTGTGAATGTTTTAAGTTCTTTCTTCGTCAACACACTGTGTATCATAATTCTGAAGTTGTGGCACTAGCCCGTTTGGGCAGGGAACAATTAATCTCATCAGTTTCCCAGGAGGAAGAAGAATTAGTTATATTTTGTGTTAAGAGCAGGATATTATGAACAGTACAGTTTAGCACCTGACATTCATTCTTCAATAAGCACACAGTTATAAGCAGGTGAGATCAGGAGATAAATCACTTCTCTCCAGAACATGGACTCCATACATTATTGAAAGGGCTTTATGTTCAAATGTGCAGATTTTAATAAAATAATCCATTCTCCAAAAGTTTTGGCGATAGCAGCGGTACAAATTGTTATTTACAAACTCTGGGATTGCTTGTTACTTAGTGACAATCTGTGTACACACAGTAGAATAAAAAGGAAAAAGATTAATTGCCTGCAAAATTTAGCTTTTATCAATGTAGACTTTTCATTACCACATGCTCCACATTCCATTAAATCACAGCTCAGGCACTAACCCACAATTCATATTACACTCTTTGCTCACTGTCAATGGCCATAGGTTTGTGATATATCCCAATAGTGAATTGTGAAAGTTTCACTTTCCACTACAGAGACATTGTCTGATAGATAAAGGTTCAATAAAGGAAATATTGCTTGTATGCTCTGAGGATTAACTTGATCAGATATTTCTAGGTCATTAAATCTTTAGATGGGGAGACACTTCCTGATCAATAAAGGGAGATATTGCTCACTCTCTAAGATTGTGGGAAGAGAGATATTGAATAAAGAAGTATTGCCAGAACACTGTGTGTTTACTCCAGGATATAACTGACTGATTTGTTGAAGAATGCAAAAACTTTGCAATGCTGTCTGACCTGCTGTGTTTGAGGAGGTTCTGACTTTATCATATGTATAACTCTGGAAGTGTATTGTTGTAAATCTAATGTTAATTTATCCAGGAAATCTATGTTTAGAAAACGAAGACTTTTTAAAATCACTTATGTTGGCCTGTCTTATTATTTAACAATGAGATGCTAAAGTGTCAGGTCTAAATGAACGATTAACAGATTAGCAGCTGTTTGAAGTGCACTAATGCCCACTATTTGCATTTTAAGCATACATTGTCTACATCAAGTTCATAACCATACATTTGAATGCAAATTATTCTGGTATTTTCTGCAGGAATTAATCAGGCTATACCCTTATTACATTTGCTATATCAGACAGACAGGGGACACCATGGGCTGAAATTTCCACCCACTTCAGTGCATAGACACTGGTGCAAAAGTGGAGAAAATATGACAAAAATGGAATAAGCAGGCACTCAACATCATGAAAAAGAAATTTCAATTTTCCATTAGAGTTACACAGCGAGTTCTGAACCTTGCTAATGAGTTCAGTTTTCTTCCATACTTTTTACAAGTCATTACTGGATAATCTCACTTTGTTCTATGTAGCTCTCAGTTCTCTTCTCCATCCTTGAGAAACCAGACATTGCCAATTGCCAAACTGGATACCAGATTGGTTACCTGGCAGCAGCAGCTCACTGCTTTCTTCTCCAGGCAATCATCCAGCTCTGTAGTCATCACATTCTCGACAAATGCCCCCATTTTTATCCATGCAAGTGGGTATCAGCAAAGCGCTTGTCTCATCACATCACCATGCCAGCTTTTGGACTAACCCACACATCACTTTGGCCCTTCAGGACTGCACTGTGAAGTTCAGGGACACTTGTGACTTGCACACATCTGTCAGTTATCTTTTCCTGTACAGGCATACATGCATCTCATACATTTGCAGATGAGACCAAAATTGATGGTGTCGTGGACAGTGAAGAAGGCTATCTCAGAGTACAATGGGACCTTGAGCAGCTGAGCCAATGGGCCAAGGAGTGGCAGGCGGAATTTCATCTAGATAAATGTGAGGTGCTGCATTTTGGAAAGGCAAATCAGGGCAGGACGAATGCACTTAATGGTAGAGTCCTGGGGAGTGTTGCCGAACAAAGAGACCTTGCATGCAGGTTTATTGTTGCTTGAAAGTGGAGTCGCAGGTGGACAGGATATTGAAAATGATGTTTGGTAAGCTAGTCTTTATTGGTTAGGGCATTGAATATAGGAGTTGGGAGGTCACAATGAGATTGTACAGGACATTGGTTAGGCCACTTTTGGAATACTGAGTTCAATTCTTGTCTCCTTACCATAGGAAAGATATTTTTAAACCTGAAAGAGTTCAGGAAAGATTTACAAGGATGTTTCCGGGGTTGGAGGGTTTGAGCTGAAGGGGGAGGCTGAATAGGCTGGGGCTATTTTCCCTGGGGTATCGGAGGCTGAGGGTTGGCTTTATATAGGGGAATGGATAGGGTGAATAGTCAAGGTCTTTTTTTCCAGGATAGGGAAGTTTAAAATGAGAGGACATTGGTTTAAGGTGAGAGAGGAAAAATTTAAAACTGACCTAATGGGCAATTTTTTCACTCAGAAGTGTGGTGTGTGTATGTAATGAGATGCCAGAGGACGTGGTGGAGGCTGGTACAATTACAACATTTAAGAGACTTCGGATATGAATAGGAAGGGTTTAGAGAGATATGGGCCAAATGCTGGCAAATGGGACTACATTAGTTTAGGATATCTGGTTGGCATGGATGACTTGGACCAAAGGGCCTGTTTCCATGCTGTACAACTCTATGACTGTATCTACACAGGATATAATTTATGCTCTAAGTTTGCTTTCTTAGCACTCATTCACTGTTTGGTTACTAAGAGGTTGTCAGTCTTTGTGAAAAGCATAGCTTTTTAGCGCTGAGGGGTAATCAGAGAACTCATCATGTTTCAGGACGCTCAACAGTTGAGAGGTGGACATGTTGCTGTATAGCACTGTACTTTGTCAATCTCACACTCGTATTTTATGCCAGCAGCTCAGTCAGCAAACACACTACATGTGCTTTAATCAAATAGCCATGTCTGAAAGTCAAGTAGCATTGACCAATCCTCAGACAGATCCAGGGGGCCAGAACAGTCTGGGGAATCCTCCATAATCAGTCAAGAAGCTGTTCAGAACCAGTCCAGGGGGGTTGACCATTGTCAGTCTTGCATGTCAGGTAAAACCACTCCAAGGAGCATCATTGAGCTGTTGTAAAGACATCAGTCCAGAGTTGAACTAATTTGTTCTGCAATGAGACAAAGTGGAGGATTAAGTATACTTGAAGAGCAGTTAGCTCTTTGGTAAAGAACGAGCAGAAGTGGAGCTGACGTGAATATAAAACACTGTAGGCAGGAATGGTTAATACTTTGGGAGGATGAGGTGGATGTGAGCCATTGGTCAAGGTGATGAATGCAATAGTGAGAGTTTTAGCCCATGACCCTTGGCGAGAGCTGTGTGCAGTGGCAAAGTTAGAGTGAGCAGTGGTCCTGTGAGTATGAGAATGCAGGGAAAAGGTGGAGGCCCTTACCCTGTGGATTGCAGAAGATCATTAACCTTCTCCCTGCACCGCTGCGTATTTCACCTGAGACATTGTACTGATCTAAGCCACTGTCTCAGTCCAGGTTGGATTTGTTGGTAGGATGGCCAGTTAGCAGGAAACAGCACTGCTTTCCTCTCTCCGTTTCTGTCCAGCAGCACCTGCAGGATTCTGTCAGTAAATTGAGGAGCTAACTTGCCTTTCTGGACCATTTCCTTGGTGATAATGGTGCAGGATGATAGTGTGAGGGACACATCCTGGCCTGCAGCACTTGAATTGCAGTGGAGCGGGGATTTTGACATTATGCCAATGGAGTGAACATCACAAAATCCAAGCAGTGGCAATTAGTTCTATCTCTCCTACCACATAATACCAGGGAGAGGATATCAATCAGGCCTGTTGCATAATTGTATGACCAGTCTCCAAGCAAGGTTCCCCAATTGTTACAGCTCCAGACTGGGTATCTCAAGCTATTAAACCTCCAGATGAGGAGGTGTGAACTGGCTCCCTTGGTTGTTTATCCACCCCTTTGTTTTTTTTATTCTCTCGAGGGACATGGGTATTGCTGGCTAGCATTTATTGCCCATCTTTGGTTGCCTTTGAGGTTGTTTGCAGAAGATTAATTTTAAAAACATGTCTTCCCTTGTGAATATCTTTCTCTGAAGTTTCTCTCAAATGAATTGGGTGGCACGGTGGCACAGTGGTTAGCACTGCAGCCTCACAGCGCCAGGGACCTGAGTTCAATTCCAGCCTCGGGCAACTGTCTGTGTGGAGTTTGCACATTCTCCCCGTGTCTGCGTGAGTTTCCTCCAGGTGCTCCAGTTTCCTCCCACAGTCCAAAGATGTGCACACTAGGTGGATTGGCCATGCTAAACTGCCCATAGTGTTCAGGAGTGTGTGGGTTATAGGGGGATGGGTCTGGGTGGGGTGCATCAAGGGGCAGTGTGGACTTGTTGGGCCAAAGGGCCTGTTTGCACACTGTAGGGAATCTAATCATTTATGTTTGAAAAGGAGGAAATTTAATCAGACTATCTTGAATTAACAATAGGAGTGAGTTTATTTATTACTAAATGCAAGAAGAAATCGTAACACAACACACATACTCACAAATTAGAATTAAGAAGTGAGTCTAAGAGTTAAAAGCTGTAAAAAAAAGTATGGATCAAATCTGAATTGTTCATGAAGAACAGAATAGATAGTTGAACTTTGCAAACATTGAGGCGGTTGTCATAGTCATATTGATGTTGGAGGTTGAATTGTCTATTTTGAGTTTTCAAGTCAAATTAAACTTTATGGTCTTGATTCCTTTCAGCAGTGGTTGACTGGTAGAATAAAATGTTTTCGCTTTTCTTTTATCTGCAGTGCAGGGGTGTTGAAATGGCTGTTAGCAGAGCTGGAATCTTCATAGTTCACTAGTCCACACATGAGGACATCAGGCCACTCAGACACACAGGAGAGTGCTGCATTCAGTTTTATAACACCTCTTTTTCAATATATTCCAGGAAGGACAAACCCCAAAATTCTACAAAACATGGCTTTCTGCTGAGGGAAGTAGTAACACCCTTCATTATTTCTTCCTGTTGCATTTGTTTCTCTGCTTGAAGTTTCCCTGACACGTTAGCAATGTTACATTCCATGGGTCACACAACAACAATGACTGATTTTACACTTAGTCATTTCTTGTCTTAGGTTTTCTGTTTAAAATACATTCTAGAGTTAAAAGTTAATGATGCCCATGATACTTTGGGGTCCAAATCCATTGTCACAGTATAATTAATGACGTGTAGAGAGAAAGATTGTATGAGAATGGGTATGAACATTGTAGACCATCTGCCATGATCTCACTGCAAAAAACATTTTGCTGAAATATAGAAAAATTCAGTCCATTCATTCTCAAATAGTGACAAGGATGGAAACTATTGGGAAGTCACTGATAAGGAGTTATCAAAATTACGTTACCACTTAGGGCATGATAAAGTTAGAAAAATATTTTTTGTGCATTAACTTGTCGGAGTCTGGAATGTTACAAGGAGTAGTTGTAACAAAATTAGGAAAATTCTAAAGTGGAGTAGATATAAAACAGAAGAAAAGACAGAATAGTTGAATTACTTTTGGGTTGTTCAAATAAAGAACCGGTATTGAAAGTATAAACCCAATGTATTCAATTTGCCCTATAAATGACAATGTTTCTCAGAAAGAAAGAAAGACTTACGTTAATGTGACATCTTTTATAACCTCAGGATATTCTAAAGCACTATTCAGTCAAATTAGGTCCTTTTGAACTGTAGTCACTACTGTCATGGAGGACATGATGTAGCCAAATAGCAGACAGTGTACTCTCCAATATAGCAATTAAATAAGTAACCAGATAACCAGTCTTTGATGTTGCTTAAGGATATATGTTTGACAAGCAGAATTCCTCTTTATTTTTCAAATCGTGCCAAAGGATCTTTATGCCACCCTGAGAGGATAGAAATTTACCTCTTCCTTCAAAAAAACAACTGGTCCAATGGCCCCTGTGCTCCACAGAAATACCAGCCTAAATGTTATGTTCATGTCCCTGAAATGGGTATCAATCCATAAACCCTTGATGCAGGGAGGACAATTCTTACCACTGTGCCAAGGTTGACAACTGACAATAAATCCAATGAATAATGTTATTTTACTGTTATATTATGCTTATATACCTGTATTACAAAAATCTGGAGAATCAATTTTTGGCTTAAAGTTTGGTATTTTTGGTCTAAAAGTCTCTTCCTTTACTTGCCACTTCTAAGTCAGGAAAGACCTGAAGATTAGGAAAGGCTCCATCTGAACTAGATGTCCTCATGGAAAGGATAAATAGTGAAAATTCAATACCTTTAATAAGTATGATGGCACAAGGGATCTATAGATATGTAAGCAGCTTAACAATAAACAAAACAGCAGGAGTGACCATAGCGAAGAATAAAGTAAGGATAAACAAGGAGTAAACAGTTGCAAAAGAAGAAGCTAAAAAAGACGGCCTATTCAAAAGATAATTAAACAGTCTGTGGAGAGTGTGCACAGCGTCCACATTAAAGAATGGAAGTGGGAACGACCATGCATTAGAAGAATCAAATATAATAGAGATTGCTGAGATATAGCTACCAAAATATTTGCAAAATGAATTATGCAATTCAGGGAGTAAAATGTTTGGAAAAGTGAGAAAAGACAAAAGGAGGGATGGAAGAAATGTACTTACTCAGGATAATACAATGGTATTCAAAAAAAGGAACACAGCCTTCAGCAAGATAAAAGTAGAATCCTTATGAATATAAATAAAAGATAAGTAACTCAATTATACTGTAGTCTATGTGCAATCAAATAGGATAAGGGAGATGGAGGAAAATCTTACAAATAAATCAGTGAATTGAGAAAAAACATTAGAACCATCATTATGTAGAATTTCAGCTGTCAAGAGTAATTGAACAAAAGGTGTAGGTAAAAGGGCTGAGTGAATGGATGTGTACAGGGCTCCTTTCTAACCTGCCATGTTAAATGTCTAACACAGAGAGATTTGCTTTTGGATCCAAAATGGACAAATAGCACACAACAAGTAGTGGAACATCTAGGCAGTAGTAATCATAAATGTTTTAAGATGACAATGCACAAGGTGCTATCCAAGTTAATCGATTCAAGATAAGTTGATTTTCAGGGGCTAGGAATAGAAAATAGAAAATTAAAAAGGACAACAATTATGGCAAACTGCAATGTTGAACAACGACAGAAAGCATTTAAAATAGCATTCAACACAATGCAGTGAAATATCTGGCAAGATTCCAGTGACATGGCTCGATGAGATCTCTCATGATACCTTACCAAATGCATTTTACAAAGTACAAACCCTGCTGCTGTAGTTGTCCTCATGTGCATGCAAGCTCAATCTGGCTACATTCCGTTTCAGGAAATCAGCTGACATCGCCAAAGCTCTGGCAGCTCTTGCACCCACTCATCTTTAAAAGTCCATTTTGCATTCAGACTGGCAATGTCAGACCAGAGCTCCCCTTTACGGTTCTTGACATTTATCCCAGACATGGTGGATGGGGGGGTTTGATAGTTCTGTGGGCAGGGAGATGGAAGCCTGCTCAATGGGATAATGCAGACATGGAATGTCCTCTTCACCCACCACCAGCAGTGGAGGCCATAACAGCAGATCATGCCAACCCGGTCTGAGATTACCATCCAGGTTAGTGCCGTGTCAGCCAACTGGAAGAATGTCCAGTGACATAGGACTATTCAAGTCCAAGTGCCACCACCATCTCTCCAATACACTGTGTCTTTGGTATTTTATCTGCCTCCCACCAAGACTCTTCAATTTTCAATATTTCCTGCAATATCTTCACCAATCGCTCTCACCTAGTTGAATCCCTACTCCATTAACTCTGCTTGCCCTCTCTGCTGGCTACTCACTCACTCTTGACACTTTACCATCTGCCATGAAAATAAGACATGTCATGCACTGTTTTCTCCTATAATACCTGCTTCTCTCTTGCTCCAAGAGGAAAACAGCTCCCAATAGTACAGAAAGTCAAGCCTGTGGCTGCCGGGCATTCAGTTCCTCACCCCATCTTGACTCTGGCTGATTGATTGACAATGTCCAAGGCCCCAGACTGTTATTAGACGCTGTCATTGACTTACCTTGGCAGGAGCCACTGAAAGACGGCTATCCCTGTTGGTTTAATAGATGCCACTGACAATCATAACAAGTTTCCTGCCTTTACAATAAATGAAAAAAAGGGATAGCAATAATATGGACCCAGAATCTTTGAGCTGGGGAAAGCACAAAAAGGCAAGGCAATGCAAAGCAGAAAGATTCAGAGTGAATGAGCACTACGACAATAAATGGAGCCTGGAGATGCAGACTAGTCCAACCAAGAGCTGAATTTGTATTCCTGAGTGCACAGAGTCTTTGCTGCAGCTTGACAATGATCATTTCTGGTGCAGCCTAAGGTGTGGCATTAAAGCGCAGAAGCATCCTGTGAGTGGATTGTAGGTGCCCTGTGAGGGTCCTTAGAGGTTGGTGCATGTCTATGGATGTAAGGTGCATTTGGCCAGTCCCCATGGAGTGTGTCCTGAGAGGTTGGTGCCAGGTGTCCAACATGGAGTTCTTTTGGAGCAAGCAATGAGCTGAGTTTGTTTGGTACCTGCTCAACAATATCCACCTCATTCAGAGCATTCAATAAGATAGGAAGCTGAATATTAATGATGTGAGTTGCATTGTAAATAAGGTGTTTAACAAGTTCAAGCCCCTTAACTGGAATCTCACCTCTGCCTCGCAAGAAACCACATCACTCATCAAAAGCATAAAAGTTGGTGTGAGATACTTGTGACATCAAGTTCAGCCTCATTGGGATTCTCATCTGATTTTGCCACAAATCCACATTGCAGCCCACATTGCATAGAACCTGATAAGATTCCATCCGCTTTTCCACTCATTAAAACATTAGGAACAAGAGAACACAGAAGTAATGTGATTTTCCAAAGAAATAAGTGCAATGCCAGAAAATATTTTCTCTCACAGCAAATATACAGGCCTAAATTGCATTGTCTGGAAGTGTGGCGGAGGTAAATGCAGTTGAAACATTCAAGTGAACAAGATATGCTTATTTAATTAGAAACAACATGCAGGATTACAGAGCAAGGGCAGGAGAATGATATTCAGCCATGATGATACACATTATCCTTCGGTGGCGGAGGGAGTGAAAGCTGAAAGTGGTGGTTGGGGTGCCAATCAAGTGAGCTGCTTTGAATTGAATCATGTTTAGTTTCTTCTCATTGCTGTGGAAGTTACATCGAGGCAAGTAAAGTGTATTACATCAAATTCCTCACTTGTGCCTTGCAAACGGTGTATGGGCTTTGGTGAGTTAGGATGCAGGTTAACTGTCTCACAGTCCCTAGCCTCTGACCAGCTCCTCTAGACATGGTATTTATATGGCTGGTCCAGTATGATTTCTCATCAATGGTAATACCTCGGATGTTGATAATGTTGGATGTAGTGACGGTAATGCCTTTGAATGTCAAGGGGCAATAGTTAAATTTTCTCTTGTTGATGGTGATAATTGTCAGGCACTTGTATGGTGCAAGTGCTACTTGCCTGTCACACCCCCTTCAAGGTAAACTAGAAGTGGATAATATATTACAGGTTTGTCCATGATACCTACATCAGATAAACAAATATAAAGGAAAATTTGAATTGACGTTTCTTTTATTCTTTCACAGGACATGGGTTTTGCTGCTAATCCAGCATTATTACTGTCTGGCAGTTAAGTGTCAACCATACTGCCGGGATCCTTGAGTCACAAGTATGCTGAAAGATTTCATTCCCTAGAAGACATTGGTGAACGGAAAGGGATTTTATTGATTGTATTACATAAAAATGTAAAGTCGCCTTAGTCCCACCAGAACATAGGCTGCTCTCTCATTAGAGAAAGATGAGTGAAGGTGGTTTAAACTGAGTGTCACCATACTTTAAGTGAGGGTAAAGGTTGAGAAGGAGAGGCCTTCATTGTGACCTTGGCTGATGGGGGAGTTGAGCCATGCTTTGGTGTGGCTCTGCATCGTAAACAAGCCATCAACCAATTTAACTAACCAAACTCCAGTACTTGAATGGTCACCATTAGGCTAGCTTTTTATTCCAGACAGTTATTGGATTCAAATTTCACCATCTCCCATAACACTATAAGACATAAGGGCAGGAGCCATTCAGTCCATGAAGTCTGGTCCACCGTTCAGTGTATGATGGAGAATCTGATAACGCTCAACTCAACTTTCCTGCCTTTCCCAGTAATCCTTAATTCCCTCACTGATCAAAAATTTGTCTGCCTCAGCCTTGAATATACTTAATGATCAGGCCTCAACAGCTCCTATGGAAAGTAATTTCTCTGAGAGAAGAAATTCTCTCTTATCTCTATCTTAAATGCATTACTCCTTACTCTGAGATTATTAGAATCTCCTGCAAGGTGTGGGTGGGCACAACCTTTCTGCACCTATTCTGTCAAGTCCTTTCAGATTACTGTAAGCTCCATCTCTCATTATTCTAAATTCCAGGAAGTGCAGGCCTAATTCTGACAACTTCCGATAAAACAGTCCCTCCATATCTGGTATTAACTGAATGAACCTTGTCTGGATTGCTTCCGACTCCAGAATATCTTTCCTTAGATAAAGGGTCCAAAACTGTTCACAGTATTCCACATGTGGTCTGCCGGATTTAAACTCATGCCACCAGAACATTAGCCTGGGGCGCTGTATTTCTGGTTAAGTGGTTTTGCCACTATGTTAACAACTCCTCAAGTAACAGTGGATGATAGCCTACAGATGATAAAAAGCAAGATTTAATAAATGGGTTCAGAGAAGGCTGCTAAAGAAAAAAGAGAGAATTAGCAATGTACAGGGATTTTTAAGGAATGTTTCTGTAAATGGAACGGTCATTCCTGAAAAAAAAACAATGGAGAAGAATGAAAAGCCTTCCAAGAAGTAGATAAACAAAATGAGTGGGCCGGAATGTAGTGCTGCAAGGGTTCGCAGACAGAGGGATAGGGGGACAAGAAAAGGGATTTGTTAACAAGAAGAATGTTCTTGAAATGGAAGGTTGGAAAATGGTGTAACGTCACACAGTAGAGGGAGGAGGGCGTGAAATTTACTGTAGGATATTAAGCAGGTGGCAGAACAAGACTGTTGGCAATTTGTGAAAGAAAACCTCTAGACTGTGTGACCCAGACGCACTGGGGTCATCTTTTAACTGGAGAGCTCATTGAGTGTTTGGTGGACAGGGTACGTGCTGCTCACATCCAGTAGCATAGGTTTGTTGCATCGAGGATGATCTGATCAGCATGTGGCCTCTCATTGGACCTCAAAGGATGATTGAATTCCACCACAAGAGCGGTACATCTAAAAGAAAATGCGGATGTCAGCAGCTGGAGGTGTTGTCACCAACTATAAGTCTGTGTCACCTTCATATCACAGTTCCTCAAAAATGCACCTTCAATGAACAAACTGCTCTTGTCAAAATCACAACTGAAACATGAGGGTGAATTCAGTATACTGCAGTCACAGCACAAAACCTCTTCTGACAACAGCATTGGGTTACTGAATATCCTTAACAACATACAGGGTCTGCACTGGGAATCATGGAAAACATAAAAGCAGAAGTATACATGTCATCAGCCTGCTCTGCCGTTCGATCAGAGCGCATTGATCGAGATCTCGCCTTTCCTCCCTATCTCTTGACAAGCTTGCCTAACAAAAACCTTTCAATCTCAATCATGAGGATTTGCTGGCCAAGAGCCTGTGGACTTTTGAGAGAACGAGTTTCGGATTACTACTATCCTTTGTTTGAAAACAGCACGTCCTCAAGTGTCCTTATTTCAGTCACTTTCATCAAGATAATGCATCCTTGCTGGCATTGATTGTATAATGAATCAGTGCTCTAACTCCTTGCAGGGTAAGTCAGACTTTGTGTGCAGCACCATCAACTGACCCTATAATTGCTACTATCTTGGGTATTTCACTGACCTTTGACAATAGTTTGTTAGTTAAGCATCTAATGAAACACTTCAGAAATGGGATATGATCACCTACATTCATATTTAACCAGGCTTCTGTCAGCAATCGAATGTGAACAGTTTTTGAGAAGCCATCCAGTCGGAAACAAAGCCTGCCTGCTATTTTTGCTCTCCATAAAGCAGTAGATTTACCTCTCCCGCTTCTAAAGCAGAAGATATATCTCAGTAGACAACACAGTATGAAGCTGGAGGAGCATAGCAGGAAGCATGAGAGGAGTAGGGAAGTTGACATTTCATGGTAACACCTGTCCAGTAATATTTTCCTCCATCATTCAAAGCAACAGTTGATCACTTGAATAAAGGGTATTTTCAGGAGCAAGGGTTCATCCATTATGAAAATTTGTGCAGAACTTCTCTAATTATCATGCCAGTATTAGGAGTCAAATGTTGCAAGTCATTTTTCCCAGCCAAACATCACTGCAAATCATTTGGTATCTCATGAATAATGTTAAGTTTGCCAGTTGGCCAGTTGGCAGAATCAGAGAAACTGACATTGTCAAGAAATAACAGGGAGTCCCCTTCACAAGAACTGTGCAAAGCTAACACACTACTCAATCTTCCAACCAATCTCTAGCTCTACAATCAGAATTAGAATTAGAATTCCTTTCAGGAATGAGGATGAGGGGTGTCACTGGCTAGGCAGCATTTATTGCCATCCCTAATTGCCCAGAGGCAGTTAAGAGTCAACTACATTGCTGTGGGTTGGACTCACATGTAGGCCAGACCAAGAGTAAAGGACATTAGTGAACCAGATGGGTTTTACCCCTGACAATCAACAATGGATTCACAGTCATTGTTAGATTCTTAATTCCAGATATTTTATTGAATTCAAATTCTACCATCTGCCATGGCACGATTTGAACCTGGGTCCGCAGAACATTATCTGGGTGTCTGGAGTGGCCATCGCCACTCCATCCAATTAGATTTGTTGTCACAAGTACTCAGATGAATACAATGAAAAGTTTACAAGTCATCGCTTATGGTGTCATCTCAGGTACAAAAGTGCCTAGGTACAGATTCTAAAGGGGAAAGAAAATTCTTAGGGGAAAGAAAAAATTAGAAAAATAAAGAAATAAAATGTTCAGAGTAACAGTCCTTCCAACCCAGTCCACGTGAGCACCCAGCCTCTAGACCACATCAGGCTTGATTCCATACCATATCAGGCTTCATCTCAATGATCTCAAGGCTGGGAGACAGCTCTGGAATCATCTTGAGGCAAGAAGCCCATGCTGAGGCCATGCAGGGCCAAAAGACCACCACACTGAACTACCAAGAGACCTTGAGGTTGGTTGGCTCGCCGAGCTGGTTTGTTGTTGTTCCACAGACGTTTCATTACTCTGCTGAATAACATCATCAGTGCAGCCTCCAATGAAGGGCCTTGTTTTCCTGCCTGGTTTAAACTCTAGAGCCCATTGAGCTGGATTACCTCTCTTCTGGTTTTCCTTTGCAATGGAGTGTATATGGGGTTGAGTTCTATGTGTTTGTTGATGGCTTTTTTCGCGGAGCACCAGGCTTCTTGGAACTCCCCTGCTTCTAGGAACAGCACAACTCGAACAAAAATGAGACCCCAGTGAAACCATCTCCACAGACAACATGCTGAAGCTACTAGACCTAGGCCTCACCATCCACTTCACTTTGAACAGCCAAACATATGAACAGATCAACGGGACACCCATGAGATCACCTATCTCTGGACTAATAGCCAAGGCGGAGATGCAAGGACTAAAAAGTACTACCCTTCTGCTAATCCAACCAAAACTATGGATACACTATGTAGACGACAACCTTGTCATCATTAAATGGACCAAACTAGAAGAGGCACACAAACTTATAAACAACAACCTCACTTGAATAAAATTCACCAGAGAGGTGGAGAAGAACAAACAGTTCTCATTCCTGGACATCATGGTAGAACACAAGACAAATGGGGAACTGCAAACAAAAGTACACTGAAAAGCCACACACACTGACCAGGTACTGAACTTCAATAGTAACCATCCCAACAGACACAAACCAACCTGCGTGCGAACACTATTTAAACAGGCAACAACATACTGCATCAGCACAGAACTACACCAAGATGAAGATGAATACCTCTTCTAGGTTTTCAAGGACAATGGATATCCAAAAAACTGGGTCAGAAGATGCTTATTACACAAACAACACCAGGAAGATACTGCACACCCTTCACGCTACCTTACATCAGGAACACATCAGAACTAACCACAAGATTCCTACGACCACCGGGCATCAGCATAGCACACAAACCCACATCAACACTATGCAAACTGCTCACCTGAACCAAAGACCCACTACCCACTATGGTCAGAACCAATGCCATATACAAGATTCCCTGCAGAGACTGTGACAAACACTACATCAAACAAACAGGAAGGAAATTAACAACAAGACTACACGAACACCAGTTGGCTACAAAAAAAAAATCACCAATACTCACACATCTCCATCCACATGGATATGGAGAACTACCAATTCGATTGGGACAACACCAAGATTCTGGGACAAGCAAAGTAGAGACAGGCATGGGAGTTCCTGGAAGCCTGGTGCTCCACAAGGAAAGCTGTCAACAAATACATAGAACTTGACCCCATATACACTCGATTGCGAAAGAAAACCAGAAGTGAGGTAATCCAGCTCAATGGACTCCAGAGTATAAACCAGGCAGGAAAACACAACGGCGCTTCATCGGAGGCTGCATGATGATGTTACCCAGCAGGGTAATGAAGTGTCTGCAGAACAACAACGAACCAGCTCGGTGAGCCAACCAACCCCAACATCCATAACCCGAGCTACAAATCTCCTCCAAAACCTTAGACACCAAGAGACCTCTACTCACATAACTGAAGACTCTCATCGCTGGGACTGCACTGTACACCTTTTCTGCACTCATTCTACAATACAACAGCAGCAAGTTAAACTCTTACCAAGGAGCCAATGGATTAGATGGCATTAGTGCCCAGAGTCAGAAACCCAGCCATTTTTGCCATCTTTAAGTACCAACATTTAGTTGCTTGGCTAATTCCAGTTGGATAATGGGGGTCGAGGTGGGGCAGGGAGGGACGTAGGAGACAATGAAGAATGGCCAATGAGAGGTCAACCTGCTGCAGCAAATTTGGGAGTTGGGGAGTGTTTCAGAAATCTTCTCTGTGTGGAGTGGGGACAAGGAATGAGTGACAGCAGGTAAAGGGGTCTAGGACAGCAGATTCCTAGTCTCTTCAAGTGAAGCCAGAAGAAGTAGGAATGCAAAGTTTTATTTAAACAGCGATTTTGATGGCTGTACAGGCTGCTTTTAGCTGCATGTGTTCCCTGTGACCCCAATTTGACTTCATTAGGAGGTTCAGAAAGAACTCATCTATTACTAAAACTAACAGCAGAAAAATCAGAGATTGGCAAGTTTCATGTGATCAAGTGAGAAGGATGAATCGACTCCCATGACTCCAACCTTCCCAGTTGACCATAACAAAGATAATTGCCCTTTATAGCATGAAATATTAACTTTCTGTGGAGTCTGAGATAACAAGGCGTGGAACTGGATGAACACAGCAGGCCAAGCAGCATCAGAGGAACAGGAAAGCGGACATTTCGGGTCTGGGCCCTTCTTCAGAAAAACTTCTTCAGATCATATTACCTGCTAGCCCCACACAAAATAATAACTATGAAACATCAAGTGTATAGCTTTTGAGAAATCATGTGGATACATACACAGGTGCAAAGTTAAATCAGATGGTATCTAGTACAAAAAGGATGAAAGGAATTCTTATGATATCTTTGAGACATAAATGTTTTAATATGAGACCACCGTTATTTAATTCATGGCTTTTACTCTAGCAATAGTGAATGTTTCTTATGTCTTTAAAATGCTCAGTGTTTTTTTCCAGTTTGTACTGTAATTTATCCTATAAGAGACAGAAGGAGCACTTTCACCAAATCTGCAGTCACAAATCCATCTCCCCTGCTCTGGTACAATCAGTTCCTTGGAAGACATGCTGGTTTATGTACTTCTTTTTGTGTTTACTATTTCCAAGCTAAATAATTGCAAGTAATATATTTCATCTCCATTATGTGAAACTTAAAGATACAAATCAAAATGGAAGTTGAAGGAAATTCTTAACACCTGACTAGGTGAACTTGTTTTGACTTGTTTGATAATGTTAATTTCAGTTCAGGCAATTTTGTTTATTTCACATCTGCTTTGTGAAGCTTGGTTCATCTATGCAGTCAGCAAATTACCATGGCCATTTTGAATCAGTGGTCTCCTTTCTTCAAACCTGTTCAATCCAGGAAAGTCTCCAGTATTAAAATCAGATAATGTAATTTGAAAATCAATAGTCCTTTTTTTAATGGAGCCTTTTCATTCATTTTCTGTCAGTTGTGGACAGATTAAAAATAAATTCCCGTTAGATTTCCATTGTAATTATTAAGCATAAACACAGAGCACCCACAAGGAGAAGGATAATGAATTGGATTTTGTTGGAAACCATAATTCAATCCTTTTCCTGACGTAAGACTAGGGGTATAGGAAAATATGAAAAAGGTTCATTTTACTCCCTCATGAAAGTATTAGATTGACCAGTTATTTAGAGTATCAATGCATAAAACATTCAGTGGAGTATGCTTGATGGACTGAATGGCATAAACCTGGCTCTTATATACCGAATATTTGTTACTCTTAACATCTGCTAATCTTGTCCAAATAAACAAGAAGACACAAATCATATTGAAAGAAGATCAACTCGTTACGATCTGATAAAGTTGTCAATCAAATAAAGTTAGAACTACCCTTCAAAATGTGTAAACCAACCCCTACTGAGTTGTATCAATTACTTATTCTTGGAGTTCAGCCAAGTATTCATAATGACACCATTTGGAAACTATCAAGTGAAACAATTTGAACAGATGGCCAGGGATATACAGGGAGAAAAAATCATCTGTGTGCTTTTCAATTTATTAAACGGTGTCAAGAGACAGAAGGGATTTAGTGCAGTGCTTTACATTTCCTCAGCAGTATAATTACTATTGTATTTCAGGGAAACATAGCAAACAATTGAATTGTCATTGAGATAAATAACGAGTTAACCTATGTTTTGTTGCAGTGCTTTTAGTACTGATTGTTGGCTAGGATGCTGAGACAAGTACTTTATATTTATCAAAACTTTACATTTTGACAAATGTTTAGTGATCTCTTAATTTTGATTTAAAAATGTTTCCATACAACAGATGTTATACTATGTACTAAAAACTTTCTATATGTACCTTGGTCCTTAAGGCCAGAAGGGAATAGAAAGTTCAGTAAAAAAAAATTCCTAAAGGATTAGGGCTATTTTCACTGGAGTGTCAAAGCTGAGGGGTGACATTATAGAGATTTATAAAATCAAGAAAAACATGAATAAGTTTTTTTTTCCCAGGATAGGGGGATCCAAAATTAGAGGACATAAGGTGAGAGGGGAAAGATTGAAAAGGGACTTAAGGGGCAACTTTTTCATGTGCACGGTAGTGCATGTATGGAATGAGCTGCCAGAGGAAGTGGTGGAAGCTGGTACAATCACAACATTTAAAAGGCATCTAGATGGGTGTATGAATAGGAGGGGTTTTGAGGGATATGGGCCAAATGCTGGTAAATGGGGTTAGATTAATTTAGATTGCCTGTTTGGCATGGATGAGTTGGGCTAAAGGGTCTGATTCACTGCTGTATAATTCTGAGTCTATGACTCTAAGACAGTAAATCAGTTTCACTCATATTGTTCTTCACTTTCATAATTGCTTTTTGGATTTAATCTTCACTGCAGTGTAAAATATCTAATCTGTGAGGATTTTTCCGTTTTCTATGGGAGGCCATTCTTAACAATCATTTTAAGTTTTGTGACAATGGCATCTCCTTTTGTACCAGGTCAGATTCCTGCTGATGTTACTGAATGCATGAATCACCCAGCTATGTCAAAGGTTATATCTCACGTCACTAAAGTGTTATTCATGAGTGTTTGTCACTACACCTTTACCCCCTTGACAATGTAATGGCAAGTGAGAAAAATAAAACAAGCATTATCATTGTTGTATCTTTCAGGATCATAGGAGCCATTGGCGATACTCATTTTGTGAACATTGTCCATTACAGAAATAATTGTTTGAAAAAGAAGATTGTGACACAAGCAGTCATCATGCAGATACTCGTATTTTCCAATCAACCCACATCAGAGATATTATCACATACCTTTGGCCTAAAAGATATAGGAGCAGAATTAGACCTTCTGACTCGTTGAGTATGCACCACTATTTAATCATGGCTGTTTATTTCTCAACCTCATTCTCCTGCCTTCTCCTCATAACATTTGATCTCCCTACTAATCAAGAACTTAACCCTATCTCTGTCTTAAAGACACTCAATGACTGACCTCCAGAACCTTCTATGGAAATGAATTCCACAGATTTACCACTCTCTGACTGAAGAAATTCCTCCTCACCTCAGTTCCAAATGGTCATCCCTTCTCTCTAGTACTGTGCCCTCAGTCCTAGTATTTCCTACCAGTGGAAACATCTTCTCCACGTCCACACGTTCCAGGCCCCTTAGTATTCTGTAATTATCAGTGATCACTCCATCATTCTTCTAAACATTCTTCATCAAGTACAGATCCAGAGTGCTCAAATGTTCCTGATATGACAATCCCTTCATTCCCAGCATCACACTTGAAAACTTAGCCTGGACCATGTCTGATGCCAATATATCTTTCCTTTGTTGCAGGTCCAAAACTGCTCGCAATAATCCAAATACGGTCTGACTAGAGCCTTATATGAACATCAACAATACATCTCTGCTCTTGCCCTCTCACAATGAATGCTAACATTGCATTTGCCTTCCTAACTCCCAATTGAACCTGCATGCTAACCTTAAGAGAACTAGAACTCCAGAATCCCTTTGTGTTTCAGATTTATGAAGTGCTCCCCATTTAGAAAATAATCTACATCTCTATTCTTCCTACCAAAGTGTGTAACCTCGCATTCCCCACATCGTATTCCATCTGATATTTCTTTGCCCACTCTCCTAGCCTGTCCATGTCCTTTAGCAGGTTGAAGTGGGATTTGAACCCAGATCTCCTGGTTCAGAGATAGGGTTACTACCACTGCTCCTCTAGCACCCTGAAATACTACCTCCAACAATGCAGCATTCCAACAGTGCCACTCTGAATTGCAACACTAGCATTCATCAAGAACCTAAAATGTTCAGACTGTTACAATTCAATTAGTCTTCACATGCACAGACTTAGTGACAGTGTTCTCAGCACTGTTAGGAAATTGTGAATTCAAATTCCACTCCAGAAATTAAGCATGTGTCTTAGGCTGACACTCTAATGTACTTTGGAGGGAGTGCTGCACTGATGAGGTGCTATTTTCCATGTGAAACATTTGCGTCCTGGCCAAATTATTCCGTCAACTTGGTGATCTTTGTCATTTCTGTTTTTGGGAACTTTCTATGTATAAATCATGTGAGTACATGTGACAATAAAGCTAATTCTAATTCTATTTCTGTATTTGTACATTACTGGAGTAAATTGGAGTGGGACATCCTGAAGTTATAAAGATGCTATTATAATTCAAATTTCTTTTTTGTTCTTTCTTTCTTGGAACCAGAGATGTTTACAGCACAAGAAAAGAACATTTGAGACAATTAGCTGTACCTGTTCTTTGTTGTAGCAATTTCAAACCAATTCACCTATTCTGCTTTGTTTTCATGGCCCCTGATATTTTTTGTTTCAATTATTAAAATCGAATTATTTGGCAATGAAACACCAAGAAACAGTAATTGATGGGGAATCTTTCGTAGAAAGACCCCATTCTGACCACAGCAATGCGTGATCCTTCTACTTGTAACTTCATTAGAGCACATCGGTTGCAAGAATTTACAGCAAGCAGGATTGTGAGCTACAGGGCAATATACATTTGAGTCCCATTAAAATTAATTATGAAGGTCATTGTTAAAGTGTACGAAACACAGAATTCCAAGATTAATGTGGTATAGGTGAAAGAAGCCAAGCAAATTCAAAAGTAGTTCTCAATATGTCACCAACAATATTCACTGACATTGCCTCATATACCTGACAGTGAAAGTGAACCATGGCTTAGCGTCAGCATGGAGTCAAACATACAACTGTTCCGACTGCTGCTAGGTTATCAGCAGCTATTCTATACTATAGGATGGCAAAGTGTAATGATTGCCATCACCCTCAATGTTGGGCAAAGTTGTCCACTTTCACTGCACATTTACTTTTTCCAAAGTACAGCAATTTTTGTTGGCATTCTAGCTGGGCAGCTGAGGTGCAGGCCTCTGTTTCTCGTCTGCTAGCACGACCACCTGTGTACTGTTTACTTCTTGCCCCTTGTCTTTTTAAAAGCCATGCCAGTATTTATTGCTATCCCTAGTTTCCATTAAGAAGGTGGTGATGAGACTTTCCTGAACTGCTGCAGTCCAATTGGTGGAGAAAATCCCAGAGTGCTTTGAAGCAGGAAACTTCATCCATTTACACTGAAAGAACAATGTGTTCCAGGGTGGTGCCTGACCTGGATGGAAGGTCGGTGGTGACTGTGTTCCCAAAATTCATCTGCTTTTGCTTTCCAAACTGGTAGAGGTCATGGGCTTGGGTGGTGCTCATGAAGGAGTCTTGAAACATTGCCAAAGTACAGCAGGTGGTACACAGTGCAGCCGTGGTAGGTTGGAAGTAATAAATGTTTGAAGGGATGAGTGGTCTACTGATCAAGCTCATTGTTTTGATCCTAATGGTGTCCAGCTTCTTGACTGCTACTGCAGCTGCACCAATCCTGGCAAGTAAAGGGTATTCCATCTTATTCCTGTTGTGTAGGTGGAGAGGCAGTTTAGTGAGCCAAGAAGTCAAACATCCACTTCAGAATACTCAGTCTTCAACCCAGCATTTATAAGATTGGTCCAATGAAGTCTACACATGTGTAGTTGCGCTGATGCTTGAAAACATTATTGGTAGGTGAACAAATTGTTAATGGTGCTCTGGTTCATTGTCATAACTGGCTGGCCGCTCATCTCATCCTACAGTTGCAGAAAAATGGAGGGCGGCTGCTATGAGGCCTGCAAAACCAGTTTTCAAATAAAGCTTGCATTTCGAGATATGCTGTGTAATGCTTACATACAGGTTCATTTCTGCTGATGAGTGGGTGAGAAAGAGAAGATATAGTTGAACCAAATACCACTAACTAATGAGGTCAGAAGCTGAGATGACCCAGCGGAATCCACACTAAGCACTAATGAGAAAAATATTGCTGAGTGAGTGTAGTACGCTGGTTAGAATTAGAATTAGAATTAACTTTTATTGTCATATGTACTTAAATGAATACAGTGAAAAGTTTACAAGTTGCCACCTACAGCCCCACCTTAGGCATCAACGTCCCTGATTTTTATTACAAATTCTTAGGGGTAAAGTAGAAAAACAAAGAAATAAAATAATTGCAGCAATAAATTAGAAAAATAGAGAATTAAGGGTTCAGAATAACAGTCCTTTCAACCCAGTCCACACTAGGGTTTATCTCGAGGCCAGGAGCCAAGTCCACGCTGATACACTGCTGCCGCCATTTTCACAATCAGAGAAAAGTCTGCATAAGCAGAATGGAAAGAAATGGTGAGGAACTATTCCTTCAATCAGTGGCCAGTTCTCCCTCATGCTTGCTACTGAGAGTCTCACTAAGAGCAAAGGCAAAGGGAGAAATACCATACAATTTGAGTAAAGAGGTGAATGACTACAGGAGACTGGATGGAGACTAAGGCCAGCACCTAGTGGGCTAAATGGGGAAGTGAGTCTGCAAAGTGGATTGGAGGAAGTTGCAAAAGAGAAGAAGGGCTGAAAGATAGAGTAAGGGTCTACGAAGGCTCTAATGGGCCTGAAAAGGGAAACAGTGACTGCAAAGGGGAGAAAACAGTTTTAAAGTTTTCAAAAAGTAATACTCGGTTAACTGGAGACAGGAAAAGTGCGGTGAGTAAATTCCTGCAAATGAATGTGGACTCTCTAGATTAAAGGTGCAGGAGTTCGGGAGCCACAATGCAAGAGAAAAGTGTAGTTGAGGCTTTTATAATTAAACTGTGATTCAGATGTTTAATTAAATATTGAATAGTTTTATTTCATAATGATCGATATTTATGGGTTATCCCAAACCAAAAGCATTTAACATGGTATGAATTGCTGAGGATGCAGAGGCTGTGGCAGACACAAGTATACAACCAACTAGCTGTGGCCTCACTAAACCATGAAAAGCGTGCTTAGGATTGGTGGCCTTTTGTGTAGAGAAGTGTGTGTCAGTTTTTCTTATCTTTTAGATGCTAACCCATGTCCATTGTGTTGCGCCTATCTCAATACTATGTTGTCCAGAAAATTAATGTTTCCCAGTGTGTTGTGGCTCTAAGTTCAATTGAGCAATGGAAATTATTGGGAATTTTTGATAAATTATTTTAATTCTGCTTCTGCTGATTCTAAAAGCTCCATATATCAATACAAACACCACAGGTATCATTACTAAGAGATTGCATCACCCTTCAAAGGAGTTACTAAGGCTAGAAAAGAGCCCCTGAAAACTTAAAAATATCCCCAAATAAAATTGAAAAGTAGTGAAAAATATATATTTGAGTCCTACCTCAATGGCAATAATTACACATCATTATCATCAGTTTAGAGTGTCTAGGTCTAACACTGCTTCAGCAGTGATAAACACCACTTGTCAAAGATGCAAAAAATGTTGTAACCCAGACGTACGCCAAATCTTCCTTCACACAACATTCTCATCATTCTAACTTCAGTAACTATTCATCCCTCAGAAAATTGTGTCAGTCCATTGTGCTTGCCAGCATTATCATCTTTGCCTTCACAAATTTCTGCCCACCATATTGGACATTCCACAGTCTTCAGCCACATTCCTTTTAAATTAATTTCCATTATCAAGCAGCAATTATAGTCTAATAGATCTCAGTTTGTATTTAATTTTAGCCAGTAAACTAACCTTAAAAGTACAATCCTATCTTAGCAATAAATACTCCATATTTGAGCACTCTTGTTGGAGAGTATGCAACATAAAGTCAACAACATCACAGAAGTTCTGCTGCCTATTATTTGCAAAATATTTGCAGTGTGAATGTTTTAACAATAATTGATAGTATGAAGTAATTTCAGAAACAAAAGGATGGAAAAGGTTAACCATCCTGATATTTCGCTTTGCTGAATGGAGAAGATTAAAGTGTGATTTAGTTGAATTATTCAACACTGATCCATGGTTTCCATTGGCAACATCTTAAAGGACCAGATTGAATGCAGTGCATAATAATGGTGAAGGTACAGAAATATGTGCATTATGTTAGTGACTAGCTACAAGATATGATGTTTCTTCACATCCTTTCTACTTCAGATCTGGTATTGAAACACTCAGTATTCCACAGGCAGACATCCAGTGTCTGAATTTGATTAGTAAGGCAAGCAATATTACCAGACAGGATACTTCTTTCTTGTACACATCACCAAGAACTTTGGGACCTCAGTCAATAAACCAAACTTTGAATGCTGACAGCAGTAATTGCATGTGCTGTCTGATTCCTTTGCTGCAAATCTACTAACCAAAAAGGTGATTATGAATTGACATGTACTCAGTGAGTCAATGTCATGCATTTGATTGGCTGAGTGTAGATCATCAGTAACTTGAGAGAATTAATACCTTCACTGTTGGCAAAAGGAAGAGACTGCATTTATTTAGTACCTTTCACAATTCAGGGCGATCCAAAGTGCTAAACATTACAGCTGTTTGTCTTCCCAAAGTGTAGCTACTATTATAATTTTGAAAATATGAGCAGACAATTTGTACTCAGAAAACTCACAGCAATCTGATAATGACCGGATAATCTACCTAAGTGATGTTGCTTGAAGGATAACTTTCAGCTAGAATACGGGTGCCTTTAGAGAATTACTGAAAAAGTATCCTGAATTTGGGTGATACATTCTAAAGAATGGACCTTCGTGTTTGGCCTCTTCGAACAGGAGTTAAAGTTGAACTCAGGAAATGGAACTGACCAGATAGAAATGACACAAAGGACACCTTCGAACAATTTGGGTTAGTCGAATAAACCAGCGGCTTCATTGTCATTTTAACTAATAACAGTTTTTTTATTTACAGTTTTTTTAAAATTGAATATGATTTCTCAAACAGACATTGTGGAATTTGAAATGGTATTCTGTGGATCATTTGACAAGGCTTCCAGATTACTATAAGTTTAGTAAATACCATGCACAAATCTGTAGGGATCCATTGTGTGAATCAAATTGACATGCACTGTAATATTATTCACTTGAACGAGTGGGCACTTCACTCACAAATTTGGCATATCATGGCTCAAGTGCCCCATCTTCATTTAGGCAGAAAATTTGTTTTCCAAACCAAGCTGCTTGCTCTGCTACTTCTGATTGAACAACTCAAAAGGAATTCAAGAATGAATGGCAAATGAGATGATTAAGCTGTTTACAGCTGTTTATAAAACATGTACGCTATTTGATATAATTCACAAAGTGCATGACTTCGACATAAACACAATTTGCAACATTCACCTTACTGTTGCAATGGGGTATTCATCCACACAATAAACACAGTAGAGTGGTGCAGTGACAGTAGGAACTATAGATGCTGGGCCATCTGAGATAGCAAGGTGTATCGCTGGATGAACACAGCAGGCCAAGCAGCATCAGAGGAGCAGAAAGACTGAGGCTCAGAAATTGGGGAGGGGAAAGGGGTTCTGAAATAAATAGGGAGAGAGAAGGAGGCAGATAGAAGATGGATAGAGGAGAAGATAAGTGGAGAGGTCCTTCCTGGATGTCTCTGTCTCCACCTCTGTCAACCACCTAGAAACCAATATCTAATTCAAGCCAACCGACTCCCACAGCTACCTAGAATACACCTCCTCCCACCCACCTTCCTGCAAAAATGACATCCCCTATTCCCAATTCCTTCACCTCCACCGCAACTGCTCCCAGGATGACGCATTCCACTCCCGTACATCTCAGATGTCCTCGTTTTTCAAGGACCGCAACTTGTCCCCCTCAGTGATCAAGAACGCCCTCGACCGAGTCTCCTGCATTTCCTGCAACTCATCCCTCACACCCCCTCCCTACATTAACAGCCAAAACAGAATCCCCCTCATCCTCACGTATCACCTCACCAACTTCCAGATCCAGCACATCATCCTCTGACACTTCCACCATCTGCAATCCGACCCCACCATCAAAGACATTTTTCCCTCCCCACCCTTACCTGCTTTCCGGAGGGAGCATTCTCTCTGGGACTCCCTTGTCCGCTCCACACTCCCCTCCAGCCCCACCACACCCGGCACTTTTCCCTGCAACCGCAGGAAGCGCTACACCTGCCCCTACACCTCCTCCCTCACTCCCATCCCAGGCCCCAAGAAGACTTTCCACATCAAGCAGGTGTTCACCTGTACATCCGCCAATGTGGTATACTGCATCCACTGTTCCCATTGTGTCCTCCTCCGCATCAGGAAAACCAAGCGGAGGCTTGGGGACCACATTGCAGAACACCTACCCTCGGTTCACATTAAACAACTGCAGCTCCCAGTCGCGAACCATTTTAACTCCCCCCCCCCCCATTCCTCAGATGACATGTCCATCCTGGGCCTCCTGCAACAATGCTACCCGAAGGTTGCAGGAACAGCAACTCGTTTCTGCTTGGGAACCCTGCAGCCCAATGGTATCAATGTGGATTTCATAAGCTTCAAAATCTCCTCTCCCCCCACCGCATCCCAAAACCAGCCCAGCTTGTCCCCACCTCCCTAACCTGTCCTTCCTCCCACCTATCCCCTCCTCCCACCTCAAGCCCCACCCCCATTTTCTACCAACTAACCTTATCCTGCCCCCTTGACCTGTCCGTCCTCCCTGGACTGACCAATCCCCTCCCTAACTCCCCACCTACACTCACCTTTACTGGCTCTATCCCACCTCTTCGACCTGTTTGTCTCCTCTCCACCTACCTTCTCCTCTATCCATCTTCTATCCGCCTCCGCCCTCTCCCTATTTATTTCAGAACCTCCTTCCCCTCCCCCATTTCTGAAGAAGGGTCTAGGCCCAAAATGTCTGCCTTCCTGCTCCTCTGATGCTGCTTGGCCAGCTGTGTTCATCCAGCTCTACACCTTGTTATCTTAGAGTGGCGCAGTGCCTCCTAATCTTGATCCCAGTGTGACCTCCTTTTTATGCCACAAACATTATGTGACTTCAGACTGAGAATTTGGGAGTTGTGTAAGATGTTGATTGGGGGAAGGTTTTCATTATTGAGAAGAGATCGTGAGAGGGGGTTAGCGTTCCCCATTCCCCGTTCCTTCATCCCATGCTCCCCCTCTTCGCTCTCTTCTCCTCCTTCTTAACTCATATTTCCTTTTCATTCAGCTCCTATCTCCCTTCTGTCCCTCCTATCTCTTCCTCATTTATCTTTCCATCACCCTTCTTTCATACCCCCCTTTCTCCCTCCTTCATTCAGATCACCACCTTCTTCACCCTTCCTCTCCCTTTGGTCATGCCCATATCTCCCTTCCTTGCTTGTACATTTCCCCCTCTTTCACCTCCCTGTCTGCCCTCTTTTACCCTTTACACCTCTCCTCTCCATCTCCTTTCCTTCAACATCCCCCCCATCTCTTTCTGCTCCACCCTGATTTCTATATCCTACTGAGTACCAGCTCATGTGCCTCTCATGACAGCCCACTTCTTACAGCTGAGCCAAGACTGAAACAATGAAATTGGAAGCTGCCAAGCTACTGTCCCTCATTGCAATTTGTACAATTGGGACCAGAGAATACTTGGTGGGCAGATCGCTGGTTCGGGGGTATTGAGTTTAAGAGTCGAGAGGTTATGCTGCATCTCTATAAAACTCTGGTTAGACCACACTTGGAATATTGTGCTCAGTTCTGGTCGCCTCATTATAGGAAAGATGTGGAAGCTTTAGAGAGGGAGCAGAGGAGATTTACCAAGATGCTCCCTGGATTGGAGTGCAGGTCTTATGAGGAAAGGTTGAGGAAGCAAGGGCTTTTTTCATTGGAGCAAAGAGAAATGAGAGATGCCTTGACAGAGGTATACAAGATGATGAGACACATAAATATAGTGGATAGTCAGACACTTTTTCCCAGGGCAGAAATGCCTATTATGAGGGGGCATAATTTTAAGGTGATTGGAGGAAGGCATAGGGGAGATGTCAGAGGTAGGTTTTTCACACAGATAGTGGTGGGTATGTCAAATGCGCTGCCAGCAGTGGTAGTGGAGTCAGATACGTTGGAGATTTTCAAGCGACTCTTGGATAGGCAGAAGGAGGATAGTAAAATGTAGGGTATGCAGGATAAATTGACCTTAGTAGAATAATAAGTCAGCACAACATCTTGGGCCAAAGGGCCTGTACTGTACTGTGCTGTACTGTTCTGTGTTGTATTTCCTAAACATAGAAAATAGAAAGAAGATCAGGAGACTCAGGGATGTAAGTGGAAGAAAAACCTTTTAGAGGTGCCTTACAGGTGGAGATATCATTTGCCTAATTTTCCTTCTTCTAAAAATGTCCTATAACTTTTAAACATTCCTAAACCACTGTAAATGGAAAGAAAATACCCTCTCTAATTATTACCTGCCTCAGAAATATCACACATTATAATCTAACGTATGTCAGACTTTAAGCTACTCATTTAAATGGATTAAAGATGAAGCTCGAGGAAACTATTACAACTAACTTGGAGGAACAGTACGATGACATTTGACTGAGAAACAGAAATGATAGGGAAAAGTTACTGCAAAATTTCTTGTAAATCTGTAAGTGTTTGGGAAGGGAATTTTAAGAATTTATATCAATTTTAGTTGTATCAATTGTAATTTTCTTGTATAATAAAACACCTTGGCCTATGTGTTCTGGTGACCCTTGATCTGGAGATAGAGCCAATAGGAAAGGGGTTAAGATATGAAATCAAGGTGACATGACACAAATGAGAACTACAAGACAGGAGTGATGTCACCAGAAGGTGATCAGTGCATGGAAAGCAAAAAGGGAGACAGAAGAAGGGCTTAAAAATTCACTTGAGGAGGAGCTGGCATAATTCTCTATGAAATCATCAGTTTTTTTTAAACTCCAGCAAGTAGAATTTCAAATATTTTTGTGGAGACATGTACAAATAAAAAGGCCCCAAATCCTAAAAGCATGTGAATAGCTCAAGCATCCAAAGGAATTGAACATTCGTATTAGAGTGTTCGATCATGAATTGGATATTGTTCACTTGTATGTTGAAAAGGAATTTGCAGAAAGTTCAATCAGCATGACGCAAGTGAGACAGTGTTTGTAAATGTGCAGCCTGTTGGTGTTAACCATATCCAGGGACCTTAGATCATACATGGCAACTATTGAATGCAACTCAAGAGTCGAATGGATTGATTAGAAAGTGAGAAATCCAACATACCAGAGATTGTAATAAGTAACGTTGGAAAGGCCTGTGGTGTAACATGTCTGTGAGATGTGATAAGACCTTTCTTTGTTGCATCAACTATTCAATGTGAATGTACCTTTTTATTTCAAGTGTCATTTGTTATTTCATTCATGTTTAATTTACATTAATTCTGAAACAAAAGCCACAAAAAGTGAAATCAATCTGAGGAAATTGCTTCTTTTTCTGATTTGTTCATGTGGTGTAATTTCCTGAAGGGCAGTTAAGAGTCAACCACATAATGTTATTCTGGAGTCACATGTGGGCCAGACCAAGTGATGCTAAGAGATCTCCTTTTTTCTCTGAAGGAGATTAATGAACCAGATAGATTTTTGCAACAATCAGCCACAGTTAAGTAGTCACCATCAGTCTAATTCTAGATTTTTATTGAATTTAAATTTCACCATCTGCCATGGTGAAAACTCTAGCTTTGGTCTCTTGATGACTTCAGATCACTAGGTCACTTGATTTAGGACTTCCTCAGTCAACTTTGTTATTTTGGCATCATAAAAACTACAAAACATTCGGTACGTGCTTTGTCATTCATTTCTTTTTGCTTATTAGTTATAAAGAAAAACAGAGTTGATTAAAAAAAAGCTTATTTGTCAAGCTTCACTGAATTGGATGATTACAAACTTGTTATTTTCTGATTGATGCAGGAAGGTCATGTACTGTGAGGACAGTTTGGCAGTGGCATATGATTATGTGGAGAATTTTAGTTGGGAGGTCACACCATGAAACCTTCAAGCTACAAAGCTAGCAGCCATATCAATAATTTAGGGTTGATTTCCCCAAACAAATACCTTAAATGGAGTGGGTGATGGGGACAGGGAGAATTCTTATCAAAATCTTTGATCAGAAAATCACGCTTGATTTTCCTTCTCATTATTCTAATCAATATAAAAAATAAGCAAGGCTTTGCAGGCCTGCATTTACCCAGATTCTTGGGTGATCTATTCCTCACCAAGGGAACCTGAAGAACCAGTCGGTCTATCTGTGTATATGATACTCAGAGAAAGAAAATACTGACCCAATGTGCTCAGTGTCACTTTTCCTAATAGAAAACAATGGATATTGGCTGTCCAATACTGAACATTCTGTACTCAGTACAGGTCTCAGTTTTATCCCGCTGCATCTCCACTTAAATGAATTTTGGGCACAACATGATGTTGAACTCTTATTCCATCGCCCATGCCTCCATGCCCATTTCTTTCAGCAAGAGTCTTCTCCCTGTCCCACAGACCCCTTTGGCCATCTCCAACACTCTCCCTGCATTTGATCCCTTCCTCTGGGCTTTTACCTGCACTTGATCCATTCAATTTCTCTGAACCCCTCACCTGCTCCAAACTATCCGCCCATGAACAGGCTGCACTCTCTGGTCTCAGATGCAACCCTGATTTTGTAATTAGGCCTGCCAACAAAGGTATTGTTGTTACTGTCCGGTGAACTGATCTCTATATTGCGGAGGCTGAGTGCCAGCTCTCAGGTACCTCCTCCTATCTCCCCTCATACAATGACCTCACCATGGAACATCAGACTATTGTGTTCACTACGATCACCGATCTCATTTCATCTGGTGATCTGCCCCCAATTACCTCCAAGCTGATAGTCTCCCAACCTTCACAGCCAACTTCTATCTCCTTCCCAAAATCTACAAACAGGGCTGCCCCGGCAAATCTGTTGTTTCAGCCTGCTCCTGCACCACAGAACTCATCTTGTCCTACCTTGACTTAGTTTTTTTTTCTCCCTGCCCACTTGCATCACGATTCCTTTGACATTTTACACCAGTTTCAGAGTTTCCAGTTTGCAGTTTCCAGCTGCCTCATCCTTCTTATGGGTGTGCAGTCCCTGTACACGTTCATACCCACTTCAGGCTGGTCACATGGTCTGCTACTATGTACAGCCCATTGTCAGCCACAAACAGTTCCCATTAACAGCTATGCACCTTCCCAGCATTATCATTATCCACTCCCTCGTATGTCCAACTGTTCTTCTCTCTCTTTGTGCTCAACCTCCACCTATTGTTTACCCTTTACCTCTGCTCCCAAACCTATCTTCTGCATAAAAACAGACATTTTCCTAGCTACCACCAGTTCCAAGGAAGGATCACTGGACCCAAAACATTAACTGTGATTTCTTTCCAATAATGCTGCCAGACTTGCTGAGCTTTACCAGCAATTTTTGCTTTTCACTTTCAATTTCCAGCATCTGCAGTTCTTTCAGTTTTTATTTAGTATTTTACCTCAAATCATTCTCAGATTTGTTAGCCTAAGTTTACATAGCTCAAGCCAATAAAGGAACCATAAATCCATGAACTTAACTTGGACTTTTCCATAGGCTTTCTGCCTTACAGAAACTGTCTTACAACTAACCACAATCAAACAGAACATAATTTAATCCCTCACTTGCTTAGCCAAATCAAAATTATTAATTGTCAGGAAATAATCCAATCCAAAAATGGCATCATCAGAAAGATTAACTATCAAGTCAGTTAGCTTAAAATTCACATGCAAACAAAGGCCATCCAATAGCCACTGAGTAGGCCTTTCCCTGTAATTGGAGTCTAAATGCAAATCGAAGAGTTAATGTAATAATTAGAGTCATACGGTACTGCCCATTGACGTTCCACAAAATATAACGAGGTTTACAGCTGCACTGTTTTGCTTATCAGCTGCAGTAAAATGTAAATCGCATGTAAAGTTTGCTCCAGTTGTCATTGGTATTAAAGGGAACGTGTGTAACTCTTGTTACAACCCATCATCTTTATTAGACAAATTGCATAGGTTTGCATAGGAACAAAAGAAATGGAACAGTTCTGTTCAAAAACAAAATAATAGTGTACTTTTCTGATTCTGTTTATGAAGGTTGTTACATTACGCAAGTTGTGGATTATTTGCAAAGCAACCGAATTCCCAAGCAGAATGTAACATGAAGCATAATGCACTTGTAGACTCAGCATATATTCAGGTTAAGGGGAGATTGACATGGAGGGAAAGTGTTGTGGCATCCAGATATATGGAAGCTCAACCCATTCAATTTATCCTCAGGATTTCTCTGGGAAATATTAGGGATGTTGCTTGTACCATGATCCCACAACTTTGCTTATGAAGGAGGAAATATTGAGATGGCAATATCCACTATAATTCACTCCAGCACTGACTCTAATGCCTAAAATACACTGCACACCTGTGAGAAGTAGGTGCACACAACCTTGCTCTGATCACGAATCATAACATTGTATTCACCATGTCTCCAGGTGATCCAATGCGCAGTTCCTATTCCAGTTATTGACTGGAACAGATAGGAAAATTATATCTAACATGTTCATCTCACTTCTGAAGTCTGATACAAATCTCTAATCAGCTCTAATTTTCTAGGAAACAAAAATATGTACACTGTTGCCTCTTAAGATGTCTTCAATATGATTCCAGTTCCCGAATCAATGGCTTTCATCCACATCGCACGCATTAAATGCCATGCATTACTTGAGCCTTTTCCATAAATTAGGTAACAGAGAATCACCATGTTGCATCAACCTTTAGTAATAGCTATGCCACTGGGCTTCTGTGAGATTATACCACTAGAAGTTTATAAATATCAAAGGTCCTCATTTATTGCCAATTTCACTGTGTTCCAGACATGTTGGCAAACTTTAAATAAATTCCATGAATAGATTTACATTAATCAATAGGCCAGTATGGAACAGATATTTTGCAATATAATAATGTAAACTTTAGTGAGTGTTTAACACCTTAAACAATGAAAGGCCGCATTTCTTCTGTGACTATCCTTTACGATAAAAACAAATTACCTCAGAACATATTAACACTGATTTGAGAAGCACCACACTTGTGCCAGCACAACACAGTTTTCATTCTTGAAATGAGAAAATGCGGGTTAAACCAAACTATTCACATCTTAAGAGGCAACAGTGTACATATTTTTGTTTCCTAGAAAATTAGAGCTGATTAGAAATATGTATCTGACTTCAGAAGTGAGATGAACATGTTAGATATAATTTTCCTATTTGTTCCACTCAATAGAATACACCTATCAAACCCCAAGATTGGTGTTGAAAGCATGCATCACACTTAATTATAATTCACTCAAATACAAGTTTCCTAAAAGACCAAGAAATCACAGCTACACTGTACAAATCAACAAATAGTAACAGTGAATAGAAATAACCTATATAGCTGCGGAGAAAGAATGAGCAATTGAAATGATATATTTGGAAACACTAAAAATGAATAAAACCTTGTTGGAAATTCTTTTTACTGCCATGCTAGCTTCTCAGGGACCTCAAAAAATAAATTTTAAAAATTGGGATTAGAACTGACTGCTGGGAATTTAGTCTTGATGAATACCAGACGTCTCAGAAGGCAAAACGGTAAAATTTGCAAATCACACAGGCTTGCCCAAATTGTCATGTGCTCTTCCAAATGGAGTTCCAATATGCCAAGTACACTCATTTCCAAGTGGTACTGATCTTCCCTCTGGGACTGGGGCTAGACCCGCTAGTCATCCCCAATCAGGTCATGAGTGAAGATGGTTTGATTTTTCTGGTCAGTAATGGGGAAAATGTGCAAGTAATAGGTCCAGAGTTGGAGGAGCTCTGAGATTGGAAAGGACAAAGAGTGAGCAGTAAACTGAAGCCTGCTGATTGGTGTAAAGCTGAATCTTTTTTGAAATTGCAGTGAGGTTAGGAGAAGATTTCTGTACCTTTTGGTAGTTGTATCCAGCAACACCTTTAAGTAGATTAGCTCACATTTAAAATATAAACAGAAAGCGCTGGGAAAACTCAACAGTTCTAGTACTGGCTATGAAGAGAAAAACTGAGTTAATACTTTGAATGCACCATGACTCATCTTTGCAGCCTACATCTAAAACTTATTAGGGCACTCTGATTTTGTAAGGAGGGTTTCTAACAAGTATTAGATGCTTTATTTGCACCTGCAAAAAGCCAAATGTCTGTTACAGATTTTTTTCTCATGAGCTTAGCAGCATGACAGGAAGACACTAAGTAGGCATAATTACCTTCAATGTCACTGGGTCAAAACCTGGAACTCCCTAACTAACAGCACTGAACTTATGTACACCCCATGGAATACAACGGCTTGAGAAGGCAGCTCACCAAAACTTTCAAAAGATTAATTAGGAATGAGCTTTAATGCCAATCTAGCCAATGATGCTCATCATAGAATCATAGACTTTTAACAGTACAGGAAGAGACCATTTGGCCAAAAATGTGTGTAACAGCTCTAACCATGAGCATCTTAGTACCATTACCCTAACTACTCTGCATAATCTTGCACATTAGTCCTTTTCAAATAAATGTCTCAATCCCTTATGTAAGTCTTGGTTGAAACTGCCTCAACACACTCATGCAGTAAATTCTAGACTGCAATCACTCTTTGCACAGAGATTTTTTCCTCATTTAATTTTGTTTCTTTCCCTACTTATTTTAAGTCTGTGCCCTTTCATTCTCAACCTGTCCGCACATGGGAGTACGGTTTTCCAATTTATTTCACACAGTTCAGAACACTTTTATCAAATGTCTCATCAACCTTCTCTTCTCTAAGGAGAACAGTCCCAACTTCTTCAAGATATCTTCACAATTAAATTTGCCTTTCCTGGAACCATTCTCATGAATTTCTTCTGCACTTTTTCCAATGGTTCAACTGAAACAGGAGGATGGTGAAAGGCCATCAGGGGTTCAGGGAGTGCCACAC
The DNA here is from genome assembly GCF_030684315.1 of Stegostoma tigrinum. NCBI lineage: Eukaryota > Metazoa > Chordata > Chondrichthyes > Orectolobiformes > Stegostomatidae > Stegostoma > Stegostoma tigrinum. Next base: position 32,576,864 of record NC_081355.1, read on the forward strand.
AACAGGAGACATGAAGAATGTGAATATTCTGTGGGTCACAGGCAGAGCCAGCATATCACTGTAGCAAATGCAAAACCTAAAGTTCAATAGGTTGATATGAAAATAATGTTTTCATATCAATAAAGCAACATCCAAAGTGAGAAAAGTCAGGAATGGTTTTCTTCAAAGGAGGAAGAAGGAGGAATATGAGACATCCAAAAGGGCTACTCTAATAATGAAGCATCCAATGATTATATAAACCTATATTTTTGCCTTTAATTCACAGTAGATTAGAATATCAACATTCCTGATATTATCCAATTCCAGACCCCAGAACCTCCCTCAGGAACCTATGCCTTACAAGCTGAGGCCCTCTCATAGAAATACCTTCCGTTCCATCTCACACGGCATGGAAGCAGTTCTGAGATGAGCTGCTACCGCACACTCTCCACTGCTTCACTGTCACCAAATGTCCAGACACAGTCCTGACATCCTGAGGTGGGTCTCCACATGGGAGAACTCTTCATTGCAATGGGCGATTTGGCACAAAGGGTGTTACACCAAAATAGCAGTTTAATTTCATTTTTGTCTGTTTAAACCTTGAACATTTGATTTCTGCTGCAGTCCCCTTTAAAAGACTGCCACACTTCATTCTGGTTTCATTAGATTTACGTTGGCTTATTTGAACCAAATGATTTTAAGTGGCTTAAAAGAGCTTCCTCATGCAACCCAATTCTCACCGAATCTGCTCAAGGATGGTTTGAGAAGACACTGTGCAGTGACTGGCATCTCGTGATCTCTGACGTCAACAGGAGGCACTGGGACAGGACACATCCTCTCAATACCCTTTCTTCTCATTGGCCTAGGCATACAGTCACTATGGCTGTGAGCCATCGCATTGTTATTGGCATATTCTCAGTGACAAGGTGAAGGATGCACAGTACAGCCCCTGAGATGCAGTTTGTTGGGGAGGCAGGGCAGGCTGTAGGGAATCCTCTGTCAGCTGCTTCATGCCAGGGGCAAAATTGTTACATTCTTGGAACATCATGGATGAGATCAAGATGGCTTATTATCAGGATTGAATCTATATGATATCATGCCACATGATGCTTTTGGATAAATATATCAGCCCCATTATGAATAGCTAGTGCTGTACTCTAATCTATCAGGAAAGCCAGTTTGTCAATCAGACAGTTATTGTGACGTTTGTAAGGTGATTCTTTTGTTAAGTCTAGAGGAAACACTCCTATTCTCTTGCCCCACAAGTTCTCTGTCAAGGCAATTTCCTCATGGATCACGCTCTGCTTTTCCTCAACAGTTTTTCTGAACCTGGGAAACCTAACTGACATCAGTTATGATGATTTCACTATAACATCATGTATTGTAAGTTTGTCTTTTGGTTTTTGAGTTCATAACGTGTGTATTTTCTACATGTCTGAAATTAACAATTAACTTGTGAGTCTTTTTGTAGCCAAGTTCATTTTTTTAAAAAAGAGTTGTAACAGCCTAGCTTTTGAGTCAGTGCGCCGCTTTAGTTTTGTATACCACTTCATGGATTTTTAAAGGAATCTTAGAATGTTTTGTGATCCAGCAAAGTAAATAATGAAGCCTCATAGTTTCTCAGAGACATCTGGAACTTGTTTTGTTTTAAACTGTATGGGATACATCCAAAGCTTTGAGAGGTTAACTTTATATTAACTTTTAATTTGAGTGGGGCAGTCATTGGATGATGATGGCTATCTAAATCTATGTTCCAGAGAAGGGAAAGATACAGTCAAATAGGTTACCCAAAATGGAACAGTAACATGAGTACCAGACCAAAAGTGTTGGAATAAAGCCCTGAAGAGGTGACTTCATGCTACGAACATTTAACCTTAGGTGTATAATAGTTCCAGGAAGAAGTCACCTGCTGTCCCAGTCTAAAAGTTGAAGTCACAAGAGATTTAAACCTACTGAGGTGTTAGATACAGGGACGCTGGGGTGAGTATTGTATGAGTGGTGATTCTGGCAGTACACAAAAGCTGCTTTGTTTCTTTTCAATTTATAAAGGAATTTGGAGGTTAATGAGACTGTACTTTTATTGGGCATTTAGGAAAATTTTCTGAATTTGTTTTAAGAGTGGATGGTTTGGTTTAATCTGTTTTTGTCTTCACCTCTTTCCTTAATAAACTTCCAATTTATTGTTGCAGCAGAATCCACAGCTTATGTCTCAGCAGAAGTTTCAGATTGTTAAAATTCACAAAACAAATTGAAATATGAATTATCAAGCAAGGTTTTAGTCTGGGATCTGACTTGTCATGTAATAGCATCAGCTGGGTCATAACAGAGATAAAGACAAAAATCACTTTAAAATGAAAGCATGCATCTTGCTTAAATGATTTGAATGACTAACACATTTCCTAAGACTGGATTGGCCTTCCCTTCCTGCCGTACCCTAACTCATGCAGTTTCATTAAAGCTACAAGTGGGCAGGGTTGAATTGGGTGCTGAAATTTGAGAAATGTCTTCAACATAACCCCTTCTATTTTGGATTGAAATGATGCCATTTAGTGGATAGGATGCAATTTTGGAATCCTGTCACATCAGTGGGGAGTTCCACTTCAAAAAGAGCAGTGCAGCAGAGATTTGGAACTACAGCACTGAAGCCCAGTCTCAAACCCAGATTCATGTGACCATACAACTTCCCTGAATGTGCGAGCACATGAGAGCACTTCCCATTTCTTGGCATAAGCACTTTGATGGAGGTGTTAAACAGGCTGCTCTGGACAAACACAGTAAGAGATTTATTTTTCAAATATCTGTCTCCATACACCACTCCCATCCCACCCCGCCACCCCCCCCCCCCCCGCCCACCCGTACCCCCGCGCCCCCAGGAAGGAGCTTCACTCACCCAGACTAGGTATGGGGAATTTGGTTTTACAAATTCATCCTTTAAACTTTCTACCCACACTCAGTGCTGACTCTCTCCCATTTGTGTTCCATACCTCCGAACTGTGTTTCATGGCTTTGACAGATTTTGTCTCAGTGCAGTGCAATATGATGAGGCGAAAAGGTCAATGCGAGCAACCTTTCTCAACAAATGCCTTCCCATTTTACTTTTAGTCATCTTCCACATCTTCAAAAATTTTTGCTTTTAATTTGCTCCCTTGGTACAGCCATTGAAATTTCGTATTAAATTGTTTAAATCCCCCATCCTTGGCATAGATAATTAATTCCACAAAGGTCTGTTGCTATGGTACCGTTGCATCAACAGAAGCAATCCTTAATCAAATTTCTGTAAAACTGTAATAATAATCCATCACCCTCACTATAATTGCTATTTTTATTCTATGCAGTATCACAGAAGATTAAGGAAGATGCTGCATCTTAATCAGTAGTACATTTGTGTCTAACTCAAATCAATTGCAAAAATGTTTTCTGTTCCTTTGTAATAAAAGGCTTTCTGACATTTAGCCCACAGGTACTAGTCGCCTGTGCTTTGCGCATTGGACAGGAGGTGAAATCTTAGTCTGACATTTAAACCTCTGCTCCTTTACGTGAGCAAATTGAAGCTGCCGTACAGACAGCTACCTCCAGTTGCTATTTTCATCTAGCACACAGTGATTTGTTTAATGCCAGGTCGATCACATATATATTAAAAATATTGCTGATGGTATGAAACAGGAGCTACCTTTAGGAGGAGTTGTATTAGGATGCGCCGACAAACAGAGAATCTACTTGCCAAGGTCAAAGAACCCGGGTTTCCACCATCTGTTCAGAACACTTCAGCAGAGTTTTAATCTATCGCATGGTATGGGCAGTGGGTTAAAACTGCTGAAACTATTGGTTTATTAGGAAGCTGACCAACTTTCAAGTTTGAATTGAACATCAACTACAGTGTGTAGGGCAATCCCATTGGGGACTGGTGAGTCTGCCGTTTACTCATCTGAACAGTTCATAGACTGCTTCTTTTCAACCCAAGATCCTGCATTTAAGAAACAAAAACAGAAATTGCTGTAAAAGCTCAGCAGGTCTTGCAGCATCTGTAGGTGGAAATCAGGGTTAACGTTTCGGAATGAGTGACTCTTCCTCGGGTTCAAACCGTTAACTCTGATTTGTCTCCACAGATGCTGCCAGACCTGCTGAGCATTTCCAACAATTTCTGTTATTGTTTCTGATTTATGGAATCTCCAGTTCCTTTGGTATTTACCCTGAATTTAAGCATCTACTCATGGGTTTCCTGGACTTGGGCAAGGAAAACAGAGGATTTGACAATGCTCAGCAATAGAGAGGCATGAAATGCTTTAAATACTGACAACTGCATGACACTCTCATGACATTTGGCATTTAGACAGCTGAAAGCTGACATCTGCTTCTTTATGTTACTTGTTCCGAGGATAATGTTTTGAAGATAATTGCTAATACCCATGTCAGCCATGGCTCCCCTGGATGCACAGGTCCCAACCCGTGATTCACAAGGTCCAGGGTATGAGTACAAGAAATCTTCAGCTGAAAGTTTGATGTAATGTCAGAGGTGCCTCCTTTTTGATGAAATAATAAACCAAGACCCTGCCTTTCCTTTAGGCAGGAGGTGATAGCCCCAACACATCCTGCCCAGGCAGTGACAGTCACTATTGTGCTTCAGTTCTCTGGCTTTTAACAGGGATCTGCTGGTAATATTCATCGATTCCTGCAATCTGGTCAAATATTGCGAAGTAATTGCAGTATTGTCAAGGAGTGGAATTAAAACTACAATTGGCTTGAACAGCAGAGAAAGTTCAATGGGCCAAATAGACTACTGTTACAACTTCTTATTATCAGAGAATCCCTACAGTGTGGAAACAGACTATTCGGCCCAACCAGTGCACACCGCCCCTCCAAGGAGCATCCCACCCAGACCCATTCCGCTACCCCCACATTTCCCATGTCTATCTTACCTAAGTTAAACACCCCTGAGCACTATGAGAAATTTAGCATGGCCAATCCACCGGACCACATCTTTGGACTGTGGGAAGAAACCAGACCACCCAGAGGAAGCCCACACAGACACGGGGAGAATGTGCAAACTCCACACAGACAGTCACCTGAGGCTGGAATTGAACCCGGGTCCCTGGCGGTGAGGCAGCAGTGCTAGCCACTGAGCCACTGTGCCATCATATGATATTATGAACGGGGACATCAGGGTTTGTGCTCCTGGCCCAGTGCCTCAGTAGTCTTAGTTATCCACTGCAGGACAGCATGCTGAGCTACTGTCACCGTGTGAGCTCTTGGAGCACTAGTACCTGCAGCCGTCGTGGCAACAGCCTGCTTGGTGGCAACAGGTGAAAACTTCATAACCTCAGTCAGTACTTCCTCAGGCATACAATGGCTTCTGTCTGTGCTGCTTTGGAGGCTCAGATGTCACACTTTGCATCAGGATTGAACTTGATAGTATTCTCCTGGTGTTGACCACCATTTCCACACTGGAAAGTTTGCCTCAATGTTCTGCCTAAAGACACCTTTCAAGTTGGAGCCGGGTCCCTCCATGCTTCTTGACTGAGACAGCAGGCTTTCTGGAAGGTCTGCCAATGTATCAAGTATTTCTGTGTATATCTCCATCACCTGTTTCTGTATGGTTTTCAGCTGAGTCATTTGTAAGATTGCAAGGTTCACGTGCAACGTCATTCTCCAAGCACCCAGCACCTGAATGATACTTCCCACAGCCTTGGCTACTGGTCACTTTTCCCCAGCATCTCACACAAAGACTCCATCTCTGCACTACTCCATGCTGCACTGAAGGCAGTGTCAGCATCTGGGCGGGCAATTGTGAGAATAAGGCCAAGTCTCTTCCTCCTCAGTTTCTTCAACTAACTGAAGGCACAATAAAGGTAAAAAGAGAGAGTTGGGAGTGAGTGAAGGGAAGAAGGATTACTCCATCTGCAGTTTGTAAATCATAACAGCATGTGGGATGAGGTAAACTGAAGCGTGAGAAAGTGAATTTGTCCTGAATATGTCATCGTTGTCACTAGGGATGGCAAGAACCATCTTCTCCATGGGAGTGAATGTATGATGTCTTACCATTTCTCCACCCACTAGCCGTTTGCTGTCAGTTGTGGTCCACCATGTCTCATAAAAGTGAGGGAAATGCAACAATGCTGATGTGTGCAACATGTTTGAATGATGTGCTTACTATTGTCAAACAGTTTGTGCTTTTGACACTGTTAAGTGTATAAGGATAAAATGAAGCACTGGAGTGTGAGGTTGAGTCAAGCTTAATGGAGATTATTGTTAGGTAGCTGAAGCGAGCACAGTGAAGGGAGCAGGCTATGAGGTTACTGGTGCAATTGGGAAGGCACAGCACATGAAGTTGCATTCATGGACCTTGACCACTCGTGCAAGTTCATTTAAAATCTTCTTGATTCTGCATCCAGGTCCTCAGGGCTAGCTGCTGGTGTTGACTGCAGTAGCTACTGTTCTCTTTGCCCTCTTAGTATCTGATAGGCCTTCTGCGACCCTGAAGCAAGAGTATGTCTCTTCTGTTGTCCATGTACAAGGCATCCAGTGCTGCATTGAAGAATCTTGGGTAAGCCTCCATGGCCTGTTATTACATTCATGTAACTTCTTTCCAATTGTTAATTCTCTTCAAGCATTGTAAATACACTTTACAAATGCGGCCAAACTTCAAGTAGTGATGGCTTTGCATGAACCTGCTCTGCTGCTGAGGCATGCTAAAAATTAGTCGCATGTTCAGCGTTTGGGTGCATTCCTCACTAACAATCAATAGGCAGTACAAGATATGTGTACTGCATACATCACCTTAGAGGAATTACATGTTGTAATCATCCTGGGCACTTTCAGTGCCAATTCACTCATTTAAATTCTTTTAGGGGATATAGGCATCACTGGCTGGGCCAGCACCCATCCTTAGTTGCCTTTGAGAAAGTTGTAGTAAACTGCTTTCTTGAACCTCGCTAGGTAGAGCCACAATGCCTCTAAGAGTGAATTCCAGGATTTTGACCCAGTTACAGTGAGAGAACGGCAATATATTTTCAAGCATGGATAGTGAGTGGTTTGGAGGGGAACTTACAAGTGGTAATATTCCCACCTATCTGCTGCCCTTGTCCTTCTAGATGACAGTGGTCATGGGTTTGGAAAATGCTGTCTGAGGAACCTGAATAAGCTGTAATCTCAGGCTTGGGTGATGAAAGCCCAACTTTACTGACTTGGAAGGTGAGAGTGCTGCTCACCAAATCAGAGCTGACACTGGCTGACCAGTGGGAAAAGAATTGGAGAAAAATATAGTCATTTTGAAATTCTCACCTCACTCCAGCTACAGTCTCAGAAAGCTGAAAGCAACACGTGGGCTTTCACTAGACATTGGCAAGCTCGTCAACCATATGGGACCCACGTTTGTGCAGAACAGGATAATCTGGCATTACACATATGTTGGAATCAACACCCAAACTGGCACTGTGTGAGAATCAGCTGGATTTTTGTTTCTTAAAGTGATACGCTGTCAAAATTCAGTAACATTTGCATTTTGTCAATTAAATGTTAATCACACGATTCAGATTAACTCTCATTACCAGATCTGGGTTTCTCTCTGCACAGATGCAGCTAATCTGCTGAATGTTTCCGGTCTTTTCTGTACTTGTTTTGAATTTCCAGCATCAACAATATTTTACTTTTGTGTCAAATGTTACTTTCAGGGACTTGGAGCAGAGGCTGCACTTTAGATTAAAACTCTCAGAGAGCTAAGATACTGCAAATGCTGCAGCAAACACTGAAAATACTAGAGAAACTCAGCCATTCTGGCAGCATCTGGAGAGAGAGAAATTCAGTTAATATTTCAAATCCAATATGACTCCTGAGTTCTGAAGAAGACTGTTTCTCTGTCCACAGATGCTGCCAGTTCTGCTGAATTTCTTCACCATATATTCAATTAAAAACATAAATCAAGACATTTAGTCAAAATGCACAATTACTATCATAATCCCACCTACCTTCCCCAGCACCACCCCTCCTCACTCTGTTTATTTCCCCAGTTCCCTTCTCCCTCCCTATTTCTGAAGAACGGACCTGACACGAAACATCAACTTTCCTGCTCCTCTGATGCTGACTGGCCTGCTGTGCTCCTCCAGCTCCACACTCTGTTATCTCTGACTCCATCATCCGCAGTTCTTGCTGTCTCCTACTAAATAATGCCCTAATTTCCAATGGCCAGATAGTCACTTCTGAAGTGTAGATGGGAGTTATGCATGGGCATCCTGTGGAATTGCCAATGTAGCATACTCCAAAGGAATAGTCCAGGAAATTGAAGATACTGCTGGAGAATCCTGCACCCCTGGAACCCTCCAAAGTATCCATTTAAATTTGTGAATTCAGAGTGTCGAACCTACAGGACTGGTGGCAAAGTGGCTGAGTGGTTAGCACTGCTGCTTCATAGCGTCAGGGACCCAGGTTTGAATGCACTCTTGGGTGACTGTCTGTGTGGCGTTTGCACATTCTCCCTGTGTCTGCGTGGGTATCCTCTGGATGCTCCAGTTTCGTCCCACAATCCAAAAATGTATGCGTTCGTTGGATTGGCCACGCTAAATTGCCCATAGTGTCTTGGGATGTACAGCCTTGCTGGGTTAGCTATGAGAAATGCAGGGTTGCAGGGTTACAGGGAGAGGGTGGGGAGGAGAATCTGGGTAGGATGCTATTTAGAGGTCGCTGTGAACTCAATAGGCTGAATGGCCAGCTTCCACACTATAAGGATTCTATGAAGTTAAGTAGCCACTCAGGAAAAGCTAATCTATTAAATACTTGTCTACCTCCTGCAACTGACCCATAACTTAGCTCACACACTCCTTAAAGCATATCATCCAAACCTCTTATAACATCCAAATTCTAACCTGCTAACCTCTCTTACCCTGGCACCTGATACAACTGCTCCATTGGACCTCCCCTCCACTCTGCCACCAAACCTGTCACTCTCTTTCTCTGATCCATGACCTTTACCCACTCTGAATGAAACATCCCTGACCTGACACCCCACCGTTCTCTATTCTGACCCAAACCAATCACTGACGCTCTGTAGCCTCCAAGTCTGCTTCCCCTTCTCCCACTCCTGGCTTCTCTCTCCCTCTGCTCTGAGCCCAGCACTGCCTCACCGCACCCCCCCTCCAGAATGCACAGCCCTCTTCCATGGTGTCAAAAAGCAATGGATGGACTCTTGTCAGGGGTAGATAGACAGCTTAAAGTTATGATGCCATTAGACATGGTCATTTATTGTCTAAAGGACAAGGAGGAAATGCAGGGACTGGTAATAAGTCAGTCTGAAAGGTGTTGCAGTCTGCTCTGGAACATTCTTGCGGTAGTTACATGCCCATTTAATACTAGTGCCTGGGTATCAGTTGAGTGATTCTGTTAAAGCAGATTCATTAAGGATCATGCATTCTGGAAATCAAGTTGGACATTTCTGATGAAGTGAAATTATTTTATTTAGCTAAATAATACATGTAAAATTAGCGCTGTGTTAAACAACTGCATAAACTGATCAATGGCTTGGTTTTACCCCAAAATTAAACTGCTCATTATAACAGTCATGGCATACCAATATCTTGTGAATTTGAGTATTTCGATGTGAACTGTTGCAAGTATGATTTTTCCAACTTTTTCATAAAAGATGCCATAAATTCCACCATTTTTATTCCACAGTCTTAAAAATGGACAGTGTATGGTCAGTTTCCTAGTCAAGGTAATTCAAATTTATGTAAAGGTTATGCATACCCACACCCTGACCCAACACTCAAATTTATACCCATTAATGTCATTGAATGACCACCCAATAAATTATGAATGGTGGCAGATTGTGAAGGGGCTCTAAAACCTCTTGTTGTTACTGGGCAGACTTTAATAGCCTGTGACTTGAAGGTGTCAGGTGAGGCACACAATAAACTTCCCAAGCTCCATCACCCTTCACCCTCACACATAACCACAGGAAGATTTCTCCCAGCCCTCTAAGTGCTGCCCCAAAGCTGGTGGGAATGATGAACAGAGTCAAATTTAGTAAAGGATAGCAGGGCCACCACCAGGAGTCCACCAAAAGTCTCCTTCACAATTGAAGTCGAGACTTATAGTGAGATTACAAGTTGTGGATCAGAAAAATTCTAGGTCTGTAAAGGCCCAAAGCACAATTACTGAGCCAGAAATATGACCTCCTTCTCCAGATTCACAAAGGATCTTCAAAGTATTTTAAAGGCAGACACTGCAGATGCTTGTTGCCATCAGCATTTTCCAAAGGGGCTGAGATGAGATAGTGGTTAAAATATCATCCACGTCCTAAAGACGTCCTAAGGACATCGTAAGGTATTACAAATTCAATTTAAATTAGCACCCCAAAGGTAGCCTTTCCAACCTGTAGACAGGTCAGTAGTGTGGGGGGAGGGAATGTGTTCTTCACCCCCGTCTCCCTTCCCCACAACCTAACCACTCCTCCTGCTTGGTTTCCTCTACCAAGGGGAGAGCTGTCTAGGTAGGCACTTCAATTGTACCCTCTCATTTTTATCAACATTTGTTCCAATTGTAAAGTATTAAGTCATCATATTCCTAAATTGGAATTTCAATGGATTACATATTTTGGGGTTTCAAAATGAACATTTCCAAAGAGGAGAAACATTTCACAATATCAATAATTCAGGGTGATTATTAATAGCGATAAAGAAAGCAAGTATTGTTTTTATAAAGCAAATGCAGCCACATATATAATAAATTATGGAACCGCTACAATCTAAAAATCAAAGTTCTGAAGGTATTGCAAGATATTTATTTTAGCTAGCATACTGGAAATAAAACAAGCTCCTCAAGAATCAACAACTATAATTAAATCAAACTGAACATTCCTGTCTAGTCTCAGCTATGATGTCAGTATTAAATAGACAATATGGAAAAGTCTCCGGGCAATGATCAAATCCTATTTCTTTTACATACAGCTTCAGCCCACACAATATTCAAGGTAAGTTCAGCTTCAGTCCGTTGTTTATGTGAAGAACGATAAAATATTCACTCTAGCTCTCATATGTTCTTTTCAATATCTACTCAAAAATGATTACTTAACTGCTGCCATTTTCACGAGACTAATTTCATGAGCATCTTGTGATCAGAGATAATGGGAACTGCGGATGCTGGAGAATCCAAGATAACAAAGTGTGGAGCTGGATGAACACAGCAGGACAAGGAGCATCTTAGGACCATAAAAGCTGATGTTTCGGGCCTGGACCCTTCAGAAAAAGAGCATCTTGTGCCTGGTATCAAATCTCCTTCACCCATATGTTATATAATCGGTAGACGTGTACAATGGAATGCTTTAAGCAATCTTTAAAGAACAGTAACTCCCCTCACAGTCTCAACTGTCCCTCTTCCTCAGAAACCTGCCAGCCACACTATCCTCCAATTCTGGCCTGAACCTGTTTTCTTCTACACTACCATTATTGACTGTGCTTACAACCATATCAACTGAAAGCTCTGAAATTCACTCCCCAAACCTCATTATTGTTCCACTTCACTTGTTTTCTTTCGTTGACTGTTCAAAGTCTATTTACTTGTCCAGGCATCTGCAACCAACCATCATTTCAACACTTGGAAAAATAATGCTGCTTGTTCACTGTCACCAGGACAAAATCATGGCAATACTACCCTCAAAGTTAGCTATAGCACATGGTATGCAGGGGTTCGAGAAGAAAGCTAACCATCACCTTCTTAAAGGCAGCAAATGTTATGCACTTAGTTGCTCTTGCCGCTGCTCACATTATTTCTTGGATCATAATCCCTGAAACTGTCTATTACATTAATTGCTTTAATACTGCGTGATGCAATAAAAATGCCACAGAATTTCACCTAGTATATTCTTCAACACTTTAGGTCAGCAGTGCCCACATCCAACAAGTGAAAAAAAAAACCGAAAGAGCTGTGGATGCCATAAATCAGAAACACAAACAGAGTTGCTTGAAAAGCTCAGCAGGTCTGGCAGCATCTGTGAAGGAGAAAACAGAGCTAATATTTTGGAACTGAGGAAGGGTCACCAGACCCAAAACATTAACACAGTTTTCTCCAATAAGTGAATGATTATTTTAGAAAAGCATTTAAGAACCTGTTCTTCTTTGGCTCAGTATCATTTTTCCGATTACAACTCTGTAGTGCTTCTTGAAGATTTTATTACGTTAGGAGCTGCTTATACATCTAGAAATTGTCATTCTTGTTGAAAATGTTGACTGAATTCCTTTTTACGAACAGAAATTCTTCAGCACACAAACTTATTTTTAATTCATACCACTTATGGACTTGAATTTCGTGCATCCTGTGGTAAAATTATGACCTAAAGTGTCGAAGAATGTTCTAGATGAAATGTGTGACATTTTTATTGCATCACTCAGTATTAAAGCAATTAATGCAATAGACAGTTTTAGGGATTATCATCCAAGAAATAACATGAGCAGCGGCAGAAGCAACTAAGTGCATAGCATTTTCCACCACATGTTGTCTTGATAAAATTGTTCGTTAAATATCGTTCATAAATAAATGATTCCAAACATTTACAGGAAAGATTATATCACCTGCAGCTGTGTTCAATCGTTACTCACTTTACTGCCCATACAAATTAAATATTAAGTCGAACACAGGCTGCCAAACATGCTGCTTCCAGACACTAAGCAGAGGTTTTTTTGTAAATGATGCCAGATTTATCTTGTTTGCCTAATTATCCTATTAGCCTGTACCTAAGATCCAATTACTCCAGTTATATCATGACAAATGGCCTGTGGAAGTCTCTTCCTTGAATGAGGGCATGTCATTCCCTTGCCACCACTTCCTACGTTAATGAGTTTTAGGTAAGTAGCTCGCAGATAACTGGTTAAGTCTGAAATCCAGAACACTTACCAACTTATTTATCTTTATTCAGTTTCAAATTCCTGCACTTGACTGCATTGTAGATGTTGCCCAGACAAGTGCCTCCATTTGACTGCAGTACAACAGTACCATTCACCAGCCCCTGACTCCCTCCTTCTCCAAGTGCATTGACTACTTTTGGTCGTAGACAAATCTAACTGTTCCAAAATGCATTGCTTTGTAATGTACTGCTTTTCATCAGGGCAACAGTGCTGTCAGAAGATATCAAAAAGCACAGGGAAATAAAGAAATAAATATTGATCTGCACGATGGAACTGAGATCTGTCCTGTTTCAAGATATTGCAATCTACTATCTCATTCATATCTCTACATTCAAAATTCAGCTGGGCTGGATCTGTGCCAACCACCTGCATGGCTAATGCACTGCACATGTTTTCAGCCAAATGGTCATGTTGTAAATTAATTCGGGGATAGTCCTCAGTTCAGTCAAAGGAGAGCCCCACTATCAGTTTCCATCAGTCATAGAACATAGAACATAGAACATAGAGCATTAGAGCACAGTACAGGCCCTTCGGCCCTCGATGTTGTGCCGACCTGTCATACCGATCTCAAGCCCATCTAACCTACACTATTCCATGTACGTCCATATGCTTATCCAATGATGGCTTAAATGTACCTAAAGTTGGCGAATCTACTACCGTTGCAGGCAAAGCGTTCCATTCCCTTACTACTCTCTGAGTAAAAAAAACTACCTCTGACATCTGTCCTGTATCTTTCACCCCTCAATTTAAAGCTATTCCCCCTTATGCTCGCCGTCACCATCTGAGGAAAAAGGCTCTCCCTATCCACCCTATCTAACCCTCTGATTATTTTATATGTTTCAATTAAGTCACCTCTCAACCTTCTTCTCTCTAATGAAAACAGACTCAAGTCCCTCAGCCTTTCCTTGTAAGACCTTCTCTCCATACCAGGCAACATCCTAGTAAATCTCCTCTGCACCCTTTCCAAAGCTTCCACATCCTTCTTATAATGCGGTGACCAGAACTGTACACAATACTCCAAGTGCGGCCGCACCAGAGTTTTGTACAGCTTCACCATAACCTCTTGGTTCCAGAACTCAATCCCTCTTTTAATAAAAGCTAAAACACTGTATGCCTTCTTAACAGCCCTGTCAACCTGGGTGGCAACCTTCAAGGATCTGTGTACATGGACACCGAGATCTGTCTGCTCATCTACACTACTAAGAATCTTACCATTAGCCCTGTACTTTGCCTTCCGGTTACTCCTACCAAAGTGCATCACCTCACACTTGTCTGCATTAAACTCCATTTGCCACCTCTCAGCCCAGCTCTGCAGCTTATCTATGTCTCTCTGCAACCTACAGCATCCTTCATCACTATCCACAACTCTACCGACCTTAGCGTCATCTGCAAATTTACTAACCCATCCTTCTATGCCCTCATCCATGTCATTTATAAAAATGACAAACAGCAGTGGATCCAACACCGACCCTTGGGGTACACCACTAGTAACTGGTCTCCAGGATGAATATTTCCCATCAACTACCACCCTCTGTCTTCTTTCAGCAAGCCAATTTCTGATCCAAACTGCTTTATCTCCCACAATTCCATTCCTCCGCATTTTGTACAAGATCCTATTGTGGGGAACCTTATCGAACGCCTTGCTGAAATCCATATACACCATATCAACTCGTTTACTCTCATCTACCTGTTTGGTCACCTTCTCAAAGAACTCAATAAGGTTTGTGAGGCACGACCTTCCCTTCACAAAATGGGCATAGTCCGCCAAGAATCCAGGGACATGGCTATGGTCAGTCATCAGCAAGGGTCAGGAACGGTCAGGGCGATGTCCAATTAGAGTCCAGGGAGTAGAAAGTGGTTAGTCCTGCAAGGCCATCAGAAAGCAGTCAAAGAAATTATGTATCGCCTGTTGGGGAGCTGGAAAGACAGCCATCATGGGACTGGTCCAGTTTTGTCGAAGACAGTCAGAGTTCTGGGCCAAAAACTGTGTTTGGGTTCAATATGTTGATCATTTAGGAAGGTGCAATGGGGGCCTGCAGGAAAATAGGGAGTATCACAGCCAAAGCTGTTGAGGAGTCAAGGATGGAGAAGCCAGGGTGAAGCAAAGGTATGTGATGTGTTGGGGGCGAGGATGGTGACTGTGCAGAACCCAAAGTACATGGTTGAGTAAATGGAACAGCAGAGGGCATTTCAGGAGCAGGGATTATTGGCAATAACCATCACTGTGGCCTCCACAAGCAGAGCTTAGAGGATCAGGATGGGCATGATTATGGTGTAATGTCAGGGCTCAGGGCACAAGGAGGACAATTGAAGGCAAAGTTCAATATGGCAGGAGTCCACCTAGGGGGATGGTTTGGAATGGGCAATTGAGGTAGAGCGAAGTTAAAGGGGAGATGGCGAATTTGGATTGGGGCAGTGCCTGGTAACCAGATAAAGCCTGGTTCTGGTCCTGTCCATCACGAGCTGCATTCCCTGCCATCACTTATTGTTCTCTAGGTGCTACTAGCAATTGGGAAATGATTAGACAAATGCCCAGGATGGGTAGAATCTGTGTCAGTTTGATGAGTCAAAGTGCATTACTTGCCTTTTCTGAATGCTAGGGTACTGGAAGGGCAAATACATGATTCATGTGTTTGCAAACTCCAGCTACAATTAATTTGCAATCAGTTCTTCAGCCATTTGTAATTGATGTAGTATGAATGCACTCCTCTGATCAAAGGCAACTAGCTCTATGGCATTGGTGTTTGCAAATCTAACCTTAGCATCTCAATAATACAGGCTTTACCAGTAATGACTTAAAAAGAGATAAGTGCTGACAAAAGCATCCCATCACTTGTGAAACTTCCTAGGCTACTGTTGAAAGAAGGCAACATTACATCTTCATGTGTCATGTAAACATGACGATGCACTCTCCACTGAATGGAATGTACAGCTGAATGATTGATACGGCCCTGGGTGGGAAGGGGATCAGATTGCAGCTGGCATTTTCTGTTTGGAATGTGTTTGCCATTCAGCCAGCACTCCCCCTTCACCAAATCAGTACTCTTGCCAAAGTTATGATCATTCAGCTGCTGAAGGTGCAGTTCTACTAACTGGACCAGACTTTAACAAAGCCATTGACAGCTTCCCTGAGAATCCCACTTCGATAAGACTTTGAAAACATCTCAAAGCTAGTGGAAAGCTTCTGGATATCTCTGAAAACAGAGATGTATTGTTGCCAGTCAGTCTGATGCCTATAATATGTCGAACCAGCTCATTGATATTTTTAGGTGTATTCATCTATTTTAAATAAGAACATTCAACAATTGCATTTTAAGAGTATTGAAAACTATAAAACAAAGTTAAATAATTCTGGCAGGATTGGCAGTGTCCCAGCAGAGACTTATCCCTCCTACTGTTTCTACTACTAGAAACAGCATATGAAATAGCAATGTAGTTGCAATGTTTCTGGCTGGAGCGTCAGATCACTCTGGGAAGCAGCAGGCATGTAGTAAGACCAAAGGTTCTATCTGGAAAATATTAATATAAATTAAGACATGCCTTGATAATTGAAAACCAACTTTCTTCAGAGGTGTCTGATGTGAGAATTATCATAGCAATGCCCCAAGTGACAATTTTATGGGTGCCAGGTGTCAGGGCCACAGATCCATGTGAGACGATCTGGAATAGACCCACCTTGCCTCATTTCGTTTTTTAAAATTTCTTTTTTAACCTGCATTTATTACAGAAAAGGCCCATTCCATCCTTTCTTCCCTATCTGCATCCTGAGAAAATATTGCAATATCCAAACAGTGAAATGGAGCTCTGGCATAATGGGTCTTTTTCTTGTCCTTTGTGCCCAGGAAAGGTCACTTCCTGGGATTGGGCAGCACAGTGGTTAGCACTGCTGCTTCACAGTGCCAGGGACCCGGGTTTGATTCCACCCTCGGGTGACTGTCTGTATGAAGTTTACACTTTGTCTGCGGGGATTTCCTCCTAGTGTTTGGTTTCGCCTGTGCTAATTTATCCTGTAGTGTACAGACAAGGTGGATAAGCCATGGGAAACGCAGGGTTACAGGCTTAGGGTAGGGGGTGGGTCTGGGTGGGATGATCTTTGGAAGGTCAGTGGGGACTCGATGGGCTGAATGTCCTGATTCTATGATGTAGGGATTCTATGTTCTATCAACAATAGGACAATTAGTCTTGATAAATTGGTGAGAGCAGTTCTTTGGGATTTCAGTGACAATGAGACCCTTTTCCAACAACCTTGCATATTAGGCGGCACGGTGGCTCAGTGGTTAGCACTGCAGCCTCACAACACCAGGGACCCGGGTTCAATTCCAACCTTGGGCGACTGTCTGTGTGGAGTTTGCACATTCTCCCCGTGTCGGCGTGGGTTTCCGTCGGGTGCTCCGGATTCCTCCCACAGTCCAAAGAAGTGCAAGCTAGGTGGATTGGCCATGCTAAATTGCCCATAGTGTTCAAGGGTGTGTGGGTTATAGGAGGATGGATCTGGGTGGGATGCTTCAAGGGGCAGTGTGGACTTGTTGGGCCGAAGGGCCTGTTTCCACACTGTAGGGAATCTAATCTAATCTAATCTAATCTAATGGGCATAAGAACTGTAGGATTGGAACCAGGCAGATCTTGTTGACTACGGGATCCTTGATTGGGGTTCTTAACCTTGGCCAATCAGAAAGCTCTGGGGGTTGAACAATATTAACAGGAGATTTAGAATCTCGTCAGCCCAGCGGACTGATTCCAAGTTGGCTGACCACAAACAGTGTACTGTGCACATGTAAATAAAGGGTGTCTTGGTGACAGGATACTGACCTCTGCACAGTTATTTCATAGTCTTTCCTCTTCTGTGACTTGAAAATGGGTGGAATGTTGCAGCCCATTTGCCAACCATTTTGCAATAGCCATAGCTCTCCTCTGACATTGAAAAATCAAAACATTGGTCAAAGTAACGTTTTACAATTTTTTTGGGGGGGGGCATAAAACCTCATGTTAAGCGTCTGAATTCAAGACAGACTGGTTGAGGAACAGTGAAGGTCAAGAACTAACTTAGGCCTGAAGTTTTTAGAACTATTGATAGTGTAGGTTAGATGGGCTTGAGATCAGTATGACAGGCGACACAACATCGAGGGCCGAAGGGCCTGTACTGTGATGTAGTGTTCTATGTTCAATGTTCTATGTTCTATGCTATTGTAAATGGTAACCTGAGATGTACAAAGCACAAATCTTAATGTTACCATAATGAAGGGCTGTTGTCTACCCTTTCCTTTGTTAATCTCATACATATCTCTCTAACAACTCACAATGTGAGGGTCCCAACCCGAAACGTCAGCTTTCTTGCTTCACTGATGCTGCTTGGCCTACTGTGTTCCTCCAGCTCCACACTGTGTTAACTCTGATTCCAGCATTGGCAGTTCTTACTGTCTTACAATGTGCTGCATCTGCTCAGCGGAAAGCAACTCTGTCACATCACCGTAAAATTGTGTCACAGCCTTAAAGCCCTTGCACAACACATGTTTCCGAGATTTTCTCCCATATCATAAACATTGATTAATATTGGTTTACATTCTCAAATGAGTTATTTAGATTACTTTTTCTTACAACATTTACTGTACAGTTCTCCCTCCACTTCCCAAGTCTATAATTTCCTTAATCTGTCGAGCGATAGATAAAACCAATGGAAAAATCTGTGAAAAGGTACAGAAACCCTCAAAGTAAAATTGGTGAGCTTGCCTTCTCTCTTCAACCTTCTGTCAGATTTTTTTGAATCAATGCCCTTTAAACCTGTTTCTGAATCATACTCTTAAATAACTTGCTGATAAAATTGTCATTGAATAAATAATCCACAACCATTAAATGACTGACAGAAATCCTAAATTTACTGCACAGCCTTGTATTTTGGATTTTTCCCGCAAGGGATCGAAACTGCTTTGAAAGTTAATACTCGTACCCTGTTCATGAATGCTCATTCCAGATTTATTCCCTTGGTTGTTAATGGGTTTTTTCATGCTCTCACTGATTTTTCCTTTTCCCTTAAAGGTTTGTTCCCTGTAATACTAGGTGTAAAAAACTTTTATTGATTTACAGTGGACTTGGATGATATCTCTACCAGAGACTGCTGTTAGGAAAGGTTACAATCTGTAAATACCACATCTGCTTATTTTTCTGCCCTTTTTATTCATCGAAATGGAGAAAAGACTGTTTTTAAAAGGAAAAAAATGTTGAAGAGATTGCTGCACTTTTATAAAAAGCAAGTTCCTGCACTTATTGCAAGTGTTGTTTACACTGTTGTTTGTTTAATCTGTGGGTTAAGTTTAATTACAGGTAAACTGATACCGAACAGTGTGTACCAAATGAGATGCAGCCAGCAACAAGTAGCTGATTGGTCTATGCAGTGATGACCAGTTGTTCACAACAAAACTCTTCTGCCTGCCAACATCTATGTGATTGGCTCCCAGAGAGTTGAACATATACTTGGGTGTGAACAAGATTATCAGAAGATTTTAGACTATGGAAGATTTTTCCAGAAAGGGAGGTACTAGTTTATTTCTGCTGTTAAAAGTATGTAAAGCCTAAAGAAAGCAAGTTCATCTTCCCCCGTTGGTTACTGTAAGCTGTGGCTTTTGATCAATTATCAGTGACTGATCTCCCTGTTATGGGAAGGGTATTATTATGCTGGTGAGTGTTCAGAAGATATTTACCAGGATGTTGCCCGGAATGGAGGGTTCGAGTCATAAGGGAAAGCTGGATAGGCTGGAAATTTTTTTCACTGGAGCGTAGGAAGTTGTGAGGTGACTTTATAAAGGTTTATACAATCATGAGGAGCATAGATGAGGTGAATCGCAGGTATATTTCCCCTAGGGTGGGGGATTTCAAGATTAGAGGTTATATTTTTAAGGTGAGAGGACAAAGATTTTAAAAAGATATGAGGGGCAATTTCATTACAGAGAGAGTGGTTCGTGTGTGAAATGAACTTCCAGAGGAAGTGGAGAATACGGGTATAGTTACATTTAAAAGTCATTTAGCTGAGTACATGAATAAGAAATGTTTGGAGGGATATGGGCCAAGCTCAGGCAGATGGGACTAGTTCTGTTCGGGATTATGGTTGGCTTGGACTTTTCGGAACAAATGTTTCTTAATTGTAGGACCCTTAGACTTGAAGTTGAGAGCCAGTTACTCTCTGCCTCCTGCAAGCAAGTGGAAGTTTGTGGAGAAGAGAGATTGAGAAGCAGCAAATCCTGACAGCAAACTTTGTGAACAGAGACCATCAAACTGTTCTCCAGTTATTTTCTCCACCCATAACACCATTTGTTTTCCTATAGCTAAAATCTACTTACTTGCAATAGACAGTAATTCTTATCAACAACAGAAACCTAGTATATGTGGTCTGATATGCTGGAACTGAAGAGACAGGCAAAATGGAGAATTTCGCATACTGTGACAAAATTTTTAACTTTAGCAATGGGTTGTCTGGGAATCACAGGGCTTGATATCAAATGTACGAGCCCAGGGAGCCATGACACTTTACAGCAGCAGTTCAGCTCTGAGGAGCCTCTGGCTGCTAGCTTGTTCAAAAGCTGTACTGACAATATTACAAAAAATGTTTTTTTGTGTGTGTTCTTTTTCTTGTCTCTAAATGATTACAGATCTATTTCTTCATCTTCCAAAAACTTGGCACAGATTTTGTTTTGATTATGAACACAACTGCACTGAGGCAATAAGTTGTGTCACAATGATACAAAAGATTACATATTGAAATCCAGGAATTTAAATAAACTCAGAATTTACTGAATTACCCGCAACCAGTAAGATACAACTGGTGGCAGCTAATGTGTCAGCTTAATATTTTAAGCCCAAGTTAACTCTGATATGAAATATTGCTCCTTGAGTACCTGCAGGGAAAGATAGGTTAAAGAATAGCAAATGCTCGTAGACACCGCTACTGGTGCCAACTGAATTCTCTTTTCTGGGAGGAGGGGTAGGGCTGCATGTATTGGGAGGAGGAAGATGTAAATGGAACACTGATGGTCAAGTAATTGTCCTTTTCATCTGGACAGCCCAAGTCAGGAAAGGGTTTTGTTTGGAAATATAAACTGGAAGATGGCAGTTTGGGTTAACATAGAATTTTACAGTACAGCAAGAGGCCATTCAACCCATCGTATCTGTACTAGATCCTGATAGAGCTGCCTGCAGCCCTGTCTCCACAACCCTCTAAATTCATCACTTTCAAATACATATATAGCTCTCTTTTGAAACCTCTTATGGAATCCACCTCCACCACCGTCCCAGGCAAGGCATTTCAAATCCTAGCAAGTTTGAGTAAAGATATTTCTCCTTATCTCACTCCTAGCTCTCTTGCTGACAATCTTGAGATTGTGAACCCCAGGTACTGACATACAAATTTATTGAAACAGAATATCTTTTATTATGCTGTCAAAACTGTTCATAATTTTGATCACCTCAATAATGTCACCTCTTAATCTCCTCTGCTCTAAGGAGAATAAAACCAATTTCTCACATCTTTCCTTGCGTCTAAAATCCCTCATTCTTGGTACCATTCTAGTAAATCTCATTTGAACTTTCTCCTAAATAAGGGTGCCCAGAACTGAACATAATACTTCAAATGAAGTCCAACCAAAGATTTGTAGAGGTGTAGCAATACTCCAGATGTCTTAGAAGTATTTTTCGCAACTCAAATGAAAGCTGTGTGGTCACTTGACAGTTATACAAGAGAAGTTGGATTTTGATACATCTGTAGGACAAATTGGCACTGGGTGCCTATGAAAAAAGAAAAGAACTGTGCAGCAATAAGATTTGGATCGGTTGTAAGCAGCCATTTTTCATTGAACTGAGAGGAGAGTTCATTTGGGACAAAGACCTGCAACAAGCAAAATTACTCATTCTCATTTAAAACTGAAAATCCAGTGATACTCGATGACTCTGCAAAAAGAAAGAAAACTTCTCGCTCAAGCCAAGACCAAACTCTAACTGACCCACTACTGATTCAAGAGCTCCATGGTTGACAACAGCATAATATCATTACTAAAACAAAAACCAAAACAAGTATACAACCAGATACCTCATTTCCCTTTTGTGATAGGACTTTGACCTGCAGATATTATTAGTTTTTTTCACTTATTTTCTACTCATGATATTCCTAAGAAATCTGTACATCATGTCTCTGCCCATCGCTTACATGGAAACACATGTCTGTGAGATAATGAGGTGTGGAGCTGGATGAACACAGCAGGCCAAGCAGCATCAGAGGAACAGGAAAGCTGATGTTTCGGGCCTAGACCCAAACACAGCAGGCCAAACAGCACCAGAGGAGCATGAAAGCTGACGTTTTGGGCCTAGACCAATGGTCTAGGCCCGAAACATCAGCTTTCCTGCTCCTCTGATGCTGCTTGGCCTGCTGTGTTGATCCAGCTCCACACCTTGTTATCTCAGATTCTCCAGCATCTGCAGCTCCTACTATCTCTGAAACACAAGTATGTGTTTGGATTTAATGGGGTATATCGTAAGTTTGCATTATTTATTAATAGTGTCTTTTTGCCACATTTTAGAAGTCATGTTTATTAAAGTAAACAAGTCTTTATTTCTTTTTCACTGATGAAACCTGATAGAA
The DNA here is from genome assembly GCF_030684315.1 of Stegostoma tigrinum. Classification (NCBI taxonomy): domain Eukaryota; kingdom Metazoa; phylum Chordata; class Chondrichthyes; order Orectolobiformes; family Stegostomatidae; genus Stegostoma; species Stegostoma tigrinum. The sequence continues at coordinate 32,599,352 of NC_081355.1, forward strand.
GTTTAATTTAACTTAGATGGTGGTATATGGAATATCATGAGCAGAAAATAAGTGAAAAAAGCCAATAATATCTCTAGGTCAAAGTCCTATCACAAAAGGGAAATGAGGTATCTGGTTGTATACCTGTTTTGGTTTTTGTTTTTAGTAATGATATTATGCCGTTGTCAACCATGGAGATCTTGAATCAGTAGTCGGTCAGTTAGAGTTTGGCATTAATCATCCTGATGATTAAATTGGTCATATTTCTTTCCTATGGAAACTTGCAGAATAGTGGGGCTTGATTTCCAGTGCATTATTCCCACAAATGTTGTGATAAGAGCCTGGCTGCTGTTAATCATCAACACTAATCTCTTGTGTCTGTGGATGCCATTGTCAGGTTTGACTGAATAATAAGACTTATCAAAAGACTCAAACCTTCCAAGCGGGTTCTGGACACAGACCTAGACAGACTTCCAAGATGGACAGCTGGCAGTTCCTCTATCTTTTTGTGGCAGTTATAGGCGATAGCCTAGCCTGTACGACTATGATCTTCCTTCTACCAAACGTGATCCAAATTATCCACTGTAATCCTGATTAGAGAACACATGAGAGGCATGAAAGCTGAGTGCAGAACGCTTGACCCATTAAGAGATCAGAAGGAGCCATACAGTTGTGAAAAGTTGTAGACTGCTAATTAAGCAATTTGCTAATTGTCTGGTCAAGACCCTGTTGAGGAAAAATAAAATGAATCCCCAGTTCAGCCTCACAATTAGCTTGTGGGTATTGAGGTGAACTGGTAACAAGTACAAAACTGTAAGTTTTGGTGAAGTGTTTGAAGCAGTCATTAGTAAACCACAGGCCATTGCCTTAAGGAATGCCAGGTCTGGTAAAAAAAACTCTATTAGCATCGTAACAACTTCCTTCACTGTGAATCGGATAGTCATTTGACCTGCAGCCTTCAAGAATAATGGTCAATGACAACGTAGAAGATTTTACTCTTGAAGACCGAGGGATTAATCCTGACGTGTTCCTGTCGTTGCATGTGTACCTTTAAGAAAATTCACTTTTAAAGGTTCCATGAATTGTGCACACACAATGTTTGAACTCTTCTTGCCAGCTAGTTTGTAGTCAGTTTGTAAACTATACACACAGGAATCAGTTGGTTGTATAATGACTGCATTATAGCTTGTAATGTATTATGTTGTTTTAAATAAAGTAAACCACAGAGTGAATCAATCTTTGATGAGTGAATGATTATTAAATTGTTATCATTAACCAGACGTGATGAACAGTAGTGGAAAACATTGTGCTGATAAGGCCTATCATGTTTTAACAGACAGCAAGCAATTAATATACAGGGTAAGCACATGGTAAACAGTCTTAAAGGGTATTAAACTGCATGAGACAACTTTTGGTGTCTTTGTTTATTATAGCATTGAAGCATTGAAAATGCAACTGGCTGATACGCTGACAAATCCCTATTGATTATTCATTTTTACTCACCTGTGAAAGGCAAGTGGTTGCAGTGTATGCTGAATGGATAGTAAGCAAAGAAAGATCTAAAGCATATTGTCAGAATGGCCTCAAATTTCTCTCATTTAAATTGGGACAGAGAAGACCTCCTAATAGCTTTTAAAATGTTTAAATAGAATTCTTAGCTGTGGTTTCTAGATTCAGGCATGTCTGAAGCAGAAAGACAAGCCATTAATATTTGTCTAGCATTGGGATGGAGGTTGACACAGCCTTGACAAATCCAAACTACCACCCAGAGAGATTAACATTCCCCAAAAGATGTAGACCACATTAGAAGATGGACTCAGGTTCAAATTCTATATTCATCAACTGGAATTCATGTAAATTTAGACAGAATTCAATGGAATCAATTGATCACTTCTGAGCAAATGTAGAGATAAGGGTTCATTCTGTGATCTTTCTTTTCAGATTGGTAGCTAGCAAATAAAAATTGTTGAGCTGGTGATCGCATCCACTCCTAAGGTCCAGAAAGGTTTACTGGATAAAACAAAGACTAATAGCATTGCAGAGTTGCTGGAGGATATACATAAGTAGGAAGTGATCCTCAATGATTGTATGATGTTTACTGTTGGATGTACAACACAATTACTAGAACATCCAAACATAGCAAGAACCAAGAAATGCCCAGCTTTCCACTAATATTGCAAAGAATGTGGCCAAAAATGCCATTGGCAGAGGCAGTGCATCAGCTGATGCATTGACCCATACAGACCACTCGTGAGGTGTATTTTCAAGCAACTATAAAGATCATCTGGTATCCTGCCAGAGGTATATACATGAAGTAATTGACGACCAAGAGTCTGACCATGTATGCAATGAGACAATGAGCGGTAGACATGCTCATATTGTCAGTCTCATGGAAATTATAAATGTCATCATACTGTCCTAAATGTTCGCAAGAATTCAAATTATCTGGCCTCAGAAAACTGGTCACTGTTCATTACTGGCTAAAATTGACAGAGGAGTAAGGCCCAATATATTACCCCTTCAAATTCTAAAAACATTGTACCCACAAACTAATGTAACACGGTAGCTCAGTGGTTAGCACCGCAGCCTCACAGCGCCAGGGACCCGGGTTTGATTCCGTCCTCGGGTTACTGTCTGTGTGGAGTTTGCATATTCTCCCCGTGTCTGCATGGGTTTCCTCCCGGTGCTCCGGTTTCCTCCCACAGTCCAAAGATGTGCAGGCTAGGTGGATCGGCCATACTAAATTGCCCATAGTGTTCAGGGGTTTGTGGGTTATAGGGGGATGGATCTGGGTGGGATGTTACAAGGGGCGGTGTGGGCTTGTTGGGCCGAAGGGCCTGTTTCCACACTGTAGGGAATCTAACCTATGGAATGTATATTGAAGCCTTTCAAATACAATAGTGTGTGGCTTCCATGTGCAGGGTCCAGTAGTGTTGGTGTAGATAGACAATTAATAGAGTCATAGAGTCATAGACATGTACAGCACAGTACCAGAACCTTTGGGCGGAGATTTTCTAAATTAGTCTAGACCCATTTGCCAGCATTTGACCCATATTCACCTAAACTCTTCCTATTCAGTTCTCCATCCAGGTGCTTTTTAAATGTAGTGATTGTACCAATGTCCACCTCTTCTTCTGGCAGCTCATTCCATACTTGTGCCAACGTCAGCGTGAAAAAGTTTCCCCTTATGTTCCATTTAAATCTTTCCACTCTAACCTTATACCTATGCTTTCAAGTTATGAACTCCCCTATTCTGGGGAGGGAACTTATCTATTCACCCTACCCATGTACCTTATGATTTTATAAACCTCTATAAGGTCATCCCTCAGCCTCCAGCACTCCAGGGAAAATAGCCCCAGCTTAGTCATTCTCTCCCCATAGCTTAAACGCCCCGATTCCGGCAAAGTCCTTGTAAATCTTTCCTGAAGTTTAACAACTTCCTTCCTACAGCAGGGAGACAAAATTTGAATGCAGTATTCCAAATCTGTCTAGCACCACATATGTTCCATATCACTGATATTGCTGAGCTAGGATTTTAAGAAACACCTGCAGACCCAATGCTAGTCACAATCCATGGAATCAGTCAGGCATCAAACAACAAAATAAACTCAGAAACTTTTCCTACCACTTAGAGTCATAGAGTCAAAGAGTGATACGGCATGGAAACAAACCCTTCAGTCTGACTAGGCCCTGCTGACCATGTTCACAGACTAAATTAATCCCACCTGCCTGTATTTGGCTCATATGTAGAACATAGAACATAGAACATGGAACATTACAGCACAGTACAGGCCATTCGGCCTTCGATGTTGTGCCAACCTGTCATACCAATCTTAAGCCCATCTAACCTACACTATTCCATGTACATCCATTTGCTTGTCCAATGACAACTTAAATTTGGCGAATCTACTACCATTGCAGGCAAAGCGTTCCATTCCCTTACTACTCTCTGAGTAAAAAAACTACCTCCGACATCTGTCCTGTATCTTTCACCCTTCAATTTAAAGCTATTCCCCCTTATGCTCGCCGTCACCATCCTAGGAAAAAGGCTCTCCCTATCCACCCTATCTAACCCTCTGATTATTTTATATGTCTCAATGAAGTCACCTCTCAACCTTCTTCTCTCTAACGAAAACAGCCTCAAGTCCCTCAGCCTTTCCTCATAAGACCTTCCCTCCATACCAGGCAACATCCTAGTAAATCTGCTCTGCACCCTTTCCAAAGCTTCCACATCCTTCTTATAATGCGGTGACCAGAACTGTACGCAATACTCCAAGTGCAGCTGCAGCAGAGTTTTGTACAGTTGCAGCATAACCTCATGGTTCCAGAACTCGATCCCTCTATTAATAAAAGCTAAAACACTGTATGCCTTCTTAACAGCCCTGTCAACCTGGGTGGCAACTTTCAAGGATCTGTGTACATGGACACCGAGATCTCTCTGCTCATCTGCACTACCAAGAATCTTACCATTAGCCCAGTGCTTTGCCTTCCGGTTACTCTTACCAAAGTGCATCACCTCACACTTGTCCGCATTAAACTCCATTTGCCACTTCTCAGCCCAGCTCTGCAGCTTATCTATGTCTCTCTGCAACCTACAACATCCTTCTTCACTATCCACAACTCTACCGACCTTGGTGTTGCCTGCAAATTTACTAACCCATCCTTCTACGCCCTCATCCAAGATAACAAAGTGTGGAGCTGGATGAACACAGCAGGCCAAGCAGCATCTCAGGAGCACAAAAGCTGACATTTCGGGCATGGACCCTTCATCCCAGGAAGGGTTTAGGCCCGAAACGTCAGCTTTTGTGCTCCTGAGATGCTGCTTGGCCTGCTGTGTTCATCCAGCTCCACACTTTGTTATCTTGGATTCTCCAGCATCTGTAGTTCCCATTATCTCCGATACGCCCTCATCCAGGTCATTTGTAAAAATGACAATCAGCAGTGGACCCAACACCAACCCTTGCGGTACACCACTAGTAACTGGTCTCCAGGATGAACATTTCCCATCAATCACCACCCTCTGTCTTCTTTCAGCAAACCAATTTCCGATCCAAACTGCTATATCTCCCACAATCCCATTCCTCTGCATTTTGTACAATAGCCTACTGTGGGGAACCTTATCGAAAGCCTTGCTGAAATCCATATACACCACATCAACCGGTTTACTCTCATCTACCTGTTTGGTCACCTTCTCAAAGAACTTACTAAGGTTTGTGAGGCATGACCTACCCTTCACAAAACTGTGCTGACTATCCCTAATCAATTTATTCTTTTCTAGATGATTATAAATCCTATCTCTTATAACCTTTTCCAACATTTTACCAAAAACTGAAGTAATGCTCACTGGTCCATAATTACCAGGGCTGTCTCTTGAACAGGGGAACCACATTTGCTATCCTCCAGTCATCTGGCACTATTCCTGTAGACAATGACGAGTTAAAGATCAATGCCAAAGGCTTGACAATCTCCTCCCTGGCTTCCCAGAGGATCCTAGGATAAAACCCATCCGGCCCAGGGGACCTATCTATCTTCACACTCTGTAGGATTTCTAATACCTCTTCCTTGTGAATCTCAATCCCACCGAGTCTAGTAGCCTGTATCTCAGTATTCTCCTCGACAACATTGCCGTTTTCTGGAGTGAATACTGTCAAAAAATATTCATTTACTGCTCCCCCTATCTCCTCTGACTCCACACACAACTTCCCACTACTATCCTTGATTGGCCCTAATCTTACTTTCGTCATTCTTTTATTCCTTAAATAACTGTAGAAAGCCTTAGGGCTTACCCTGATACTATCCGCCAGCAACTTCTCATGTCTTCTCCTGGCTCTTCTGAGCTCTCTCTTTAGGTCTTTCCTGGCTACCTTGTAACCCTCAAACGCCCTAACTGAGCCTTCACATCTCATCCTAACATAAGTCTTCTTCCTCTTGACTAGAGATTCCACTTCCTTCGTTAACCACGGCTCTCACGCTCTAGAGCTTCCTCCCTGCCTGACAGGTGCATACTCATCTAGGACACACAGGAGCTTTTCCTTGAATAAGCTCCATATTTCTAATGTGCCCATCCCCTGCAGTTTCCTTCCCCATCCTATGCTCCCTAAATCTTGCCTAATCTCATTGTAATTGCCTTTCCCCCAGCTATAACTCTTGCCCAGTGGTATACACCTATCCCTTTCCATCACTAAAGTAAACATAACAGAATTGTGATCGCTATCACCAAAGTGCTCACCTACTTCCTAATCTAACACCTGGCCGAGCTCATTACCCAGTATCAAATCTAATATGGCTTCACCCCTTGTTGGGCTGTCTACATACTGTGACGGAAGCCCTCCTGCACACACTGGACAAAAACTGACCCATCTATAGTACTCAAACTATAGTGTTCCCAGTCAATATTTGGAAAGTTGAAGTCCCTCATGACAACTACCCTGTCTCTCTCACTCCTATTGAGAATCACCTTTGCTATCCTTTCCTCTACATATCTGGAACTATTCGGAGGCCTATAGAAAACTCCGAACAGGGTGACCTCTCCTTTCCTGTTTCTAACCTCAGCCCATACTACCTCAGTTGACAAGTCCCCAAACATCCTTCCTACAACTGTATTACTGTCCTTGACCAACAATGCCACACCTCCCCCACTTTTACTGTCTTCGCTGTTCTTACTGAAATATCTAAATCCCGGAACCTGCAACAACCATCCCTGTCCCTGCACTATCCATGTCTCCAAAATGGCCACAAAGCTTTCCTATTTTTGTATTTATCCAAATGTCTTCCAAATTTTGTAACCGGACCTGCATCTATCACTTCCTCTTGCAGTTCATTCCACACTCTTGGCGTAAAAAAATTGCTCTCATGTCCTTTTTAAAGCCTTCTCCTCTCACTCTAAAAAATATGCCAGCTAGTTTCCCTACCTTAGGGAAAACAGCATTGTTATTCACCTTATCCATGCCTCTCATGATTTTGTAATCCTCTATAATGTCACCCGCAACCTCCTATGCTCCAGTGGAAGAAGTCCCAGCCTATATCATCGAATTTTATAACTCAGCTCTGTCCCAAATGGTTCAGCCTGTATATTCAGACTGTGACCCCCGACTCTAGACTCCCCAGACACCAGGAACATCTTTCCTGCAACTACCCTGTCTAGTCTTGTCAGAATTCTATAGGTTTCAATGAGATCACCTTCATTCTGAACTCCAACAAATTTAATCCTTGCAGATTCAACTTCTCCTCATACGTTAGTCCTGCTATCTCAGGAATTAGTCTGGTAAACATTCACTTCACTCCACTCCCTTTATGGCAAAACCATCATGCCTCAGGTAAGGAGATCAAAACTGTAAACTACACAACATCTGATGGACTGGCAGTCACTTCTGAATCTCATCAATTGTTTTTATACAAGGTTTCTAAATCCAAAAGGCAACTTTGAACTGCTGGTATAATGATTTATAGTCACATGATACATTTTAAACTGGACACAGGACATGGCGTCTCCATTCTTTTTGACAACTCAAATTGTTTCTCCAGCCATCCAGCATTCGATTCCCATTTGTCTATTTCAAATCATGAATTTGGCTTATAGGTGGTGACCAATATGTGGTTGGTCAATGAATGTGCTTTCGTCCTCCCTCAAATCAGCAAGATGCAACTCCAAATGTGGCCCCACTAATGCTCTGTATATTTGTAGCAAGACTTCCCTGTTCTTGCATTCAAATCCTCTTGCAACGAAGGCCAGTCTTTCCCATCTGCTGCACCCTTATGCTCACGTTCAGTGACTGGTGTACTAGAACCTCCCGGTCTCATTGCATATTCCCCTCACTCAACTTATAGCCTACCTGTTAACTTCAAAAGATCCAGAATGTTTTGGTAAAATCAATAGTATCAAGAGAGCCTCAACATTGTTGCAACATGCTAATTTGAGGGAGGATGAAAGCACATTCATTGGCCAACCGCATATTGGTGACCACTTATAAGACAAATTGACAATGGCTGGAGAAACTCTAGCTTCAATCAATTTGAGTTATCAAAAAGGATGGAGGCACGATGTCCTGTGTCCAATTTAAAATGCATCCTGTGTCTATAAACCATTATACCAGCAGTTCAAAGTTGCCTTTTGGATTCAGAAACCTTGTATAAAACAATTGTTGAGATTTAGAAATGATTGCCAGTACAACAGATGTTGTGGTTGGCAACTGTGTTTGGTAAGTTTTCATGTTGGAGCTGAAAACTCTTTACCCCTACACACTGCTGAGAACCAACCCCTCCTGCTGCAATAGTGCATCAATGGTTGAACAGGCTTGGTACTAACGAGGTGTTTTCTTGCCAGAGCTGTAACATCAATTAATGGCAGTGACTCTGTGCTCTGCTTTCCAGCCTTGCTTCATTGTATGGGCCCTTGTGGCTGATAGAAAGATTTACTAAAGGAATTAAAAAATGCCGCAAAGCTCTGGGTGTCTATGTCAAATTTTTCTGCTCTTTGTACACCTCCTTTGAAACCCGAAATAGGAATTGAAGGCTTCAATGATCTCTCCACAATTCTACCCTTTACCTTCCTAAAATGTCATTGATATAGCTGCTGATTGTATTTGAGAGCATGCTGACCTGATCCTTTTCTGGCTTTTCAGAAAGTCTGGAGGCTGTCCAGTATCAATCCAACCAGCAAAGAAAGTTTCCACAGTGTACAATTTAACACTAAGGATAGGGATTCAGACAAGAGCAAGACATTCTCCATAGGCCTTGGAATCACTCAGTTAACTAACATGGGACTCCACAAATGTTTAGTTGCTCCAATTTTTGCAGTGGGTATTTTATTATGTATGTTCAGCTTGACCACTAGTTTTTCACTTTTCTGCCTTTATCAAAATGATCGAGGATTCTTGGTAAAGTGTTTGCAGACCACTGCTGTCACGTATAAATATCACAACTGGGTTTGAACTGCTTTTAACCAATGAGAACTGGAACATATACAAGTGCCAATTAATGAACATTTCTTCACAAAGACGTGGTTCTACAAAATTTCTTTAAGACCTTCTTCCCATGTAACTTTTAACATCTGAAATCTCTGATGATGCAATTCTGTCAAGTAGCATAACAGCTAATAAACCCTAATTCTACATCAAGAAGAACCTGGGTTTGGCAGAGCTGAAGGTTTAGCATAACTGGGGTGATTTAATTCATTCAGCAGTGAAAGAAGGAACAGCACATAGACCTGGCAAAATTGGGTGAGGGTGATCTCTCGCCTGGAGAATCCAAGATAACAAAGTGTGGAGCTGGATGAACACAGCAGGCCAAGCTTGGCCAGTTATGTTCTTCCAGCTCCACACTTTGTTATCTCTGTCATGTCGTTCCCGTGTTTTACTATCTGTGAAAATTCAAATAATGGCTATGATTGAAAGCAGACAGAGCATGAACAATAATCAGGTGATTTATACATTTTAAAGAGTGAATCCAGCAGGAAAGAAATTAATTCTCTCTCCCTTTGATTCTTCTGCCTTTTAAACCAACTTGAAACTAGAAAGATGCTTTGGAGTCAATTTTCATTCAGTGCCTATAAAAAGAGCAGGAGGAAAACATTTTTCTACTGATTGGCTTTTCGAGGCTAGCCCAACTAGAATTTCAAGTGGGCTTATAATAAAAATCTAGCGTTCTGTCAACTAAGGCAGGAACCTTACATAATTCTTTAAAGTGAGATTATATGATATTTGCTGGACCCACTGTAATTACACAGTAACATTGCATAGAGCCCACCCAGAGATCACATAGCAATCAAGTCAATAATCTTCGATTCTTTATATGTAGCCCTGGATTTTGCACAGAGGCATAAGCCTTGTCCCTGACTTTTCAGCTAATGCACTGATCCACTTTGGCAAATACATGAAGGTAGGAGGGGACTTTACCACCTCTGCACAGTTAATTGTTTGAAGTTTGACCTCTTCATGTTTGGTTGGATGCCCCTCTGCCAAGAGCAGACAAGCAATCAGAGGGTCAGCATTTGCCAGGCCCAGCCGTGCCAGCAGGAGCATCGGCCACTACTAGCACTGCATCTGCTTGCCAAAAGAAAACTGGAAGGAGGCCAGACTGCAGATAAGTAGGGCAGCATAGGTCAGACAGGTCCAATGTTGTGCAGTAGGGCACTGTGATTAGGAGGAGAGGGAGGTGTGGCAAGGGTGTTCTTTTCCTGTGGAGAAAGATGTCATATTGGGTGAAGTGGTCTGCTCAGGAAGGAAAACCTAAGCCACAACCAGACTTCATTAGGCAGATCTCACCACATGGTATGGACAAGAATGGCCTTAACTGGTCCAAGAATGAGTGGGATAATGTCTAGCCAACTACTGGTTTAGGCACCATGACAATCCTTCTATCTCACATGATTTTATGCTTCCCCACATGTTTCCATCCCCTTCTTGAAGTGGTATTGGTGGTAATGTGAGAGGAAGTGGGCATGAAGTGCAAACCATAATGTCAAGAAGGCAACAATCCATTGAAATGATTAAATCAACTGTCAGCCTCTCTTCTAAATTTCTGCCTCATTTTTTCTGTGCATATGTCGTGCTTCCGAGTACATCATTTTGACGTTCCAGTTTAAAATGCTCATGTTCAAGAACTCTATGACAGAGGCAGAAAAAATTAAGCAAATTTCAAAATTTTACTCAAGTTGTTGGAGAAAAAGACCAAAATAAAGCTCCATATTTATGTCATTAAAAATTCCTTTAATCTAAGGAGAGTTGTCATTTCATTACTGAAGGTCAGATGTGTCATTGTCAAGTCAACTTTGTTGCTCCTGGGTATGCTTTCATTTATTGGTTTATGATTGCCATGTATTAGAGAAAAATAAATTAGTTTCACTTTATTGCACTAATACACATTATAAAACATTTGAAATTGATTTTAAAATATTTTCTAATTTACCACATCCCTTCTATGAGGAAGCTAGGTTTAATATCTGAACACATTATGTTGTATTTTGCTGAACCAATAATTGCTATATGATTACATTTCATTATTTCCTTTCTTTCATTCCAGAAATCAATGCCCTGAAGCAATATTTCTCACCGTCTCTATTTAACATATGTAGGTTGTTTTTGAGCATAAATCAAATCAAGCATCTAAAATATATTGTACTCTCAAAGGAAACATTCTTGAAGAATTTTAAGAGGCTTTGTATTTATTGAAAACAGTTTTGATAATTTGCATTACAAACCATAAGGGAGTAAAGCTAAAAGAGTCCAGTGTCGATTTTGTTGTTTTTCAGACACTTTTGATGGAAACATTAACATGGGAGAGCATATGGATTGGGTCTTAGTTGACCAATAATTTGGGAAAAGTTCCAAATTTGGAAAGCCAGCTCCAACTTGCTAACTTCAGGTTTTCTGTAGGTCCGATGAGGGTTTGGGCAATCAATATGCGTTCATGTTAATGAAACCAACAACCTGTAATTCAACCAACATTCCATGTTTTAAAAAGGTGGGAGACTGCTTCAATGAGAAGATAAGCATCCCCACAATGCTGCTTGTGGGCTGAGAGGAGCAAGAGTACCTCCTTACTAGGCCTCAGCACAAAGAACACCGATTCAGATCCTTCCCAAACAATGATCTTTGGAATTGAAAATTGAAAATTGGAAATTGGAAATTGGAAATTGGAGCCCCCTCCCCCATCTCCCCCCTACCTCAGCGGTCAGGGATTTGGACATACCTGGTCATGCACTCTGCACCACAGTGCTCCCCACCCAACTGAAAGCAAGGTCTGTCAGTCAGGCTGACCTCTGGAGGGTAAACCTGCCAAACAATGAATTGTAAACCCATACTGTGTGGTTTTGTCTCTAAAACTCTGCCACTACTTCTACAAGGCAAGCCAATGAATATCAAGGCCTACATTTGTCTCAGAAGAAAATGTTACTGGAATTTGAACAGGGTTGCATTGTGAATAAATGTTTGCTCAATACTTGAATTTATCTTTGATTCTTTCTTAGCTAACACACATGCTGTAAGATGGAAGGACATTTCAAACAGCAATTTTCTGCTCTGTGAAATCAGCAAACAGCCTGTGACATGCAACAAATCTACCTCCTTTGGAAGTTACATTAAATTGATCAGAGTCAACATCGGCAAACAGTTGACCAAGCACTGTTTGTATAATGCAGGTTTTCAATTTGTGGTCTGAGCAGTTAAACTCTGCAGCTCACACAGTTCCTCCTGGGCACTATAATAAGAAAACTTGCTGCTGTGTCTTACTTTTAATCAGCCAAGGAAACAGGAACTTAAGTGCAAACACTCTCCCATCAATGTTTCTCTTTCTGGTTTTTCATCTTCTTTACATCATTTAAATATGTCCTCTGTTTGAAGTCAGTGAAAAACTGTGCCAAATTTTGGTCCAGTTTGCCTGAGTCAATTTACATATGAATACATTAAAAACTGATTTAAGGCACACTCATTTAACAATCATCAGAGCTTGATCCTAGGATCTGTAGTGTTGGCCTCACTGCAGAGCACTGTTCCCTTTAAATCTTTCACTCAATCCATAAACTGACACTGTTAAATCACAATGCTGCAAATTGTTATCTTTATTTAGAAGCGTTTTAACTGGCAAAGATTTGACTTGGTGAATTGCTCCAACGATCTCTTGAAAATGGCAGTATTATCAGTGTGTAATGCTGTATCATAAGAAAGAATATCTTCTGGGAGACCCAAAGCACTTCATAGTCAGGGAATGACGTCTGAAGAGCATTCACTGTTGATATGTAGTGAAATGAGACATCTGTTGGGCCACACTAATTTCTACAGCCAAGCTTTTGATATGCAATTTCAGCATGCACACTTCACACCAAGAGAAAAAAACTTTTGAAACTCAGGACCATTGAGACAAGATTTGCAAAAATAGAAATATATCTTGGCTGTTAAAGACATAGCACTCAGAACTGGAGGGCCTCTAAATTGAGACTGATCATTACTGACGAGCAAAACTAGGCAAATTGTCACCAAAAATGTATTTTGTACTTTTTTTTAAAGAAAGGCAAAATAAAATTGGCATAACTACTTGAAAGAGTGTAAAAGAATCAGGAGGACATTGAATAATAGGTGAACAAGATGCAGTGGAAATTGCATGTAGAGAGGAACATAAGTAAAAATAAGAAATGCAAGTATGTGGAAGCAAGCAAAAGGAAGAACACTGCAGGTCTGGAACAAGTTCAATGGGCTGTTAGTTGATGAGCAGTTGTTGAAATGATGATAGCTGGTAGATGGGGAGACCACCAGGACTTGAGCACTGACTCTAGACAGTTCTAGTGGAGAAGAAATATTGAATGCCAATTCTCTTGAAGAGAAGAAGCATGATGTTTCGAGGTCATGATTGATACCTTGGAGTCTGTGCGGCTGATAAGCAAACTCAGGCTCTCAGCACATCTCTCCCACTGAACACATTGATTATTACCAAGTTTAATGAACCAGCTGGAAAAATGTATACCTTTGTCCAACAGACAAATCATAAGCTCTCAGGGATGTACTACAACATGCGGAACTGTACCAGAACTGACCATGAAGGCTGTCAACAGGTATTTTGTTATTTTGTGAAAGAAAGAATAATAAGGACATTGGTAACCAGTAAACCTGAGAACGGATTCTGTAAGTTCATACTATCAGTATGCTGATGGAAGACATCAGGTTATTTGGACATAAAGGCAACTGCCTCCCTGTTTTCTACCCTTTGAATTGAATCAGCCCAATATCTGTTGAGGCATGCTAATTTCTGCAGCCAAGCTCTTGATATGCAATTTCAGCGTGCACACATTGCACCAAGAGAAAAAACTTCTAAAACTTAGGAGCACTGAGACAATGCAAAAATTGCAATAGATCTTGGCTGTCAAAGATTCAATACTCAGAACTGGAAAGCCTCTCAAATGAGATTGATCATGACTGGCAACTAAAATTGGGCAAATTGTCACTGCAAACACAATGATTGGGGGATTGGGAATCTCCTCAGGCTACATTTTAAGGTGCCCTCATGCTCTCAGCTCTGCCTTAGCAGCATCTGCCTCTCTGGACTTCTAGCTTTTAAGAGTCTGAAGGTTTTGACAGGGTGAATGATGAGATTTTGTTTTTTCTGGCCAGGGAATCTAAAAAGCTGGGGTCACACCATCAGAACAGGCATTAATTTAGGAGTCAGATAAGGAGAAATTTGTTCATTCAACCTTCAGAATTCCCTGCAATAGCAAATTTTGAAGTTGACGAAGGCGTTTAATGTTGGGATTGACAGATTTTTGGTCTCTCAGGGAATGGAAGAGAATGGAGAATTGGTAGGAAAGAACTTTAGGTCCAAGATCTGACATGGGTGGCACAGTAGCTCAGTGGTTAGTACCGCTGCCCCACTGCACCAGGGACCTTGATTCAATTCCACCCTTGGGTGACTGTCTGTGTGGAGTTTGCACATTCTCCCCATGTCTGCATGGGTTTCCTCTGGGTGCTCCGGTTTCCTCCTACAGTCCAAAGATGTGCAGATTAGGTGGATCAGCCATGCAAAATTGCCCATAGAATACAGAGATATGTAAGCAAGCTGGATTAGTCATGGGGAAGTGCAGAGTTTCAGAGATTGGATGGGATTCTCTTCAGATGGTCAGTGTGGGCTCGATTGGCTGAATGGCCTGCTTCCACACTGAAGGATTCTATGATTTGAAGATCAGCCATGGACATGTTGAATGTTGGAGCAGGCCTGATGGGCTATATGAACTACTCCTGCTCCAATTTCTCATGTACTTCTGTCCTTTTCCAAGGCTCCAGAACATTGCCAGAACTCCTGGTCCTATATCTGGCCAGGCAGTACTGCAAGGCCACCTCCAGAAAAATAGTTTGTCTGCAAGTGTAGTCTTAAGATAGACAGTGAGGTTCTCAAAATCTTGGAAAAACCACTGTGTAGTACACAGCCACAACAGGACTGAGTACACACCAGAAAGCTAGCTACAAGAGAACAAAGATATAAACAGAACAAAGCCTTGAAGAGGTTTGAAACATAAAGTATCAATGAAAAAGAGATAATGGAAACTGTACATGGTGGCAAATCCGAGATAACAAAGTGTAGAGTTGGATGAACACAGCAGGCCAAGCAGCATCTTAGGAGCACAAAAGCTATCAGAGATAATGGGAACTGCAGATGCTAGAGAATCCGAGATAACAAAGTGGAGAGCTGGATGAACACAGAGGGTCTGGTCCTGAAGAATTATTATCCAGTGACCATCTACTCAATTACAATAAGATCCCAGTGTGTTGAGGTCAAGTGTCAGAGGCTAAAATCTAAAAATAACTGAGCCCTGGCCCAAACCTAATATCAATCCTACGTATATCTTGACTTAACTAAGGTGAAGAGGTGGACAAACCATAGCGGAAGTGGGTCTTTAAATAGAAATTATTTACCTTTCCAATTTGACCATTGCTCAGGTGGATTTCTTTCGTGAAGGGTTGCCACAACAAGAGGCCAAGAATGCTGACCAGACATGAAGGCATCTGGTACTGCACAGCCATCAGACCTGTTATAAAACAAATTGTCCAGTAATTCAATTGGATGAATAGCTAACCTATTCCTGAGTAACTCTTAAGTGAGATCCATGATCTGGCAACCATCTGCAATGACATTCCCTGATAAAACCACTGATGTCCCCCAGGCCTCCCCATCATAAGACCACTGATCTTTGACTTCCATAATACCTCCTCCTAACCCCCAGGTTTATCATCCTGCCTAATTAATGACACTGCCCCCTCAGAATAGACCTTCTTTGCCCCAGGATCATCACAGTACTCCTTCCTCATGATTACCACCAGCCTCTTTGATAGCATTGTGACACTGCTCCTTCCCCCATTCTTATTGATACTCCTCCTGTGAACAAGCACTCCTCCCTGACAGATCTATGTCAATGAACACCACCCACCCTATGAACACCTCACTGCCACAGGAACCAGGCTTACTCTGATCTTGCAACTTTTGGTAACTTGCTCCCTATCTGACTGAAGCTTATCAGTCATGCTTGCTTTCCAGATGGGGATCACATGATCACTTGGTGAAGTCACACTTGCACATTGGTGGCCCCCCTGATCACTATAAATTTTTGAACCACCTTATCCAGGCAAGTTTGTGAAGTAAGAGCTAAAGACTCCACTGGAACTCAGTTCCTCCTATTCAGAAGCTTGTGGTTTAAGTATCACCTCAAAGCCTTGAGTTCTTTATCTAGTCTGACCTTTCATGCAGTACTGAGGTGGAGCTGCATTATCAGAGGTGCTGCTTTTTGAAAGGAGTGTTAAATTAAGGCCCATCTACCCTTCCATTTTGACATAAAACTAAGAATAATGATATAGAATCAATGACTTATGCTTTGTAAATTTTGGAATGGCTTTGGGGGAATCAAGACGTGAGTTACTCACTGCAGAACTTCCAGTTCTGGTCTGCGCATGCAGCCACAGGGCTTACATGGTTGTTCCAGTTCAGTATCTGGTGAAGAATGTTGATATCTGAGGGGATTCAGCAATAAAAATGCCATTGAACATCAAGGGCAATATCTGGATATTGTCTTCATGGAGATAGTCATTGCCTGGTTCTCGCGTGGCCCAGGCCTAATGGTAATCCAGACCTTACAGCATTTGGACTGTTTCACTTTCTGATGAGTTGTGAATGGTGCAAAACAATGTGCGATCATCCGCAAACATTCCTACTTCTGACCTTATGATGGAGGGAAGGTCTTCGATGAAGACGTTGAAGATGGTTAGGCATAGGACACTACCCTGAGGAACCCCTGCAGATTATAACTAGAGCCGAGATGATTGATGTCCAACAACTACAACCAACTTCTTTTGAGTCAGGTGCAGGTATGACTGTAACTAGCAGAAAGATTTCCCCTATTCTCATTGCCTAATTTGGTTAGGGCTACTTGATGCAACACTATGTTCTGATGTCATGGCCTTTACTTTCCCTATAGAGTTCAGCTCTTTGGATTCATAGTCATGGAGATGTACAGCATGGAAACAGATCCTTCTGTCCAGCTCATCCATGGTGACCAGATACCCTAATTTAATCTAGTCCTTTTGCCAGCATTTGGCCCATAACCCTCTAAATTCTTCCATTTGGCCCATATCCCTCTAAATTCTTCCATCCAGATGCCTTTTTAATGCTGCAACTTCACCAGCCTCCACCACTTCCTTTGGCAGCTCATTCTGTACATGCACCATTCCTCTGTGTGAAAACATTGCCCCTTAGGTCCCTTTCAAATCCTCTCACATTAAACTTAGGCGCTTTAGTTTTGAACTCCCCCACCCCAGGGAAAAGGCCTTGTCTATTCATCCTATCTATGCCCCTCATGATTTTATACACCTCCATAAGGTGACCACTCAGCCTCCAACACTCTAGGGAAAATAGACTTGGCCTATTCAGCCTCTTCCAAAAACTGAAGCTGTCCAAACTTGACAACATTCTTGTAAATCTTTTCTGAACCATTTCAAGTTTCAAAACATCTTTCCAATAGCAAGGAGACTAGAATTGCACATAGTATTCCAAAAGTGGCCCAACCAATGTCCTGTACAGCTGCAACATGACTTCTCAACTCCAATATTCAAAGCATTGCCCAATAAAGGTGAGCATACCAAGTGCTTTCTTCACTATCCTGTCTGCTTGCAACTCCACTTTCAAGAAACGTTGGGATAAAAGCTATATTGAAGTCAGGAATCGGTCTGGCTAAACCCAAACAGAGTATCAACAAGCAGTTTATTGTTGACTAAGTTGTACTTGATATCACTGTCAACAATACTTCCATCACCTAAGAGTAGACTGATGAGATGAAAATTGATCATATTAGATCTGTCCTGGTTTTTGTGCATAAGACATTACCTGGGGAATTTTTCATGTGTTATTGCTATCCTGGAACAGCTTGGCTAGGAGCATTGTTACTTCTGAAGAACAAGTGGGAATGTTGTCAGGGTCATAACCTTTGCAGTACCCAATGCCTTCTATCATTTTTTAATGTCAGATGGAGCAACTTAAATTGACTGAAGACTAGAACTTTTGGCTGAAGGTACTTGCCAATCCTTTAGTTTTGTTCTTGCATGGATATACTGGGATCTCCTTTTGCAAGGATGGTGAAAAGGTTGGGTTTATTTGTGGAACTTTCTCCTGCAGTAAGTGTTTAGTATCATTCTACGGTGAGGCTGCAGATCTCTGATCTCCAATCTCCATTGTTTGTAGAATTACTTCGCTCTGTTTATCACCTGCTACTTAAGCTGTCTGTCACACAAATAGTCCTATCTTCTAACTTCAGCAGGCTGATGTGCTTTTTTTTATGTATGACTGCTTCTGGCATGCACTCCCCCACTCTTCATTGAGCCAGCCTGACATGATGGTAATGGTAGACTGGGGTATTCCGGTCTATGAGTTTAAAGGTTATGGTTGACTCAGCCAGCCTGATCAGTGGTGGTGGTACTAAACCACTCTTGGGGACGGATTTTAAAATCCCCAATCTAGAGCATAATCTGTGTCCTTGCCACCCTTGGTGCATCCTCAAAGTGGCGTCCAACTTGGAGGAGTACTGAGTCAGCAGCTTAGGGTGTTCAGAGAATTGTTGAGATGGGGAGGAGGTGATGGCCTAGTGGCATTATCCCTGGAATCCAGAGACCCAGGTTTGAATCCCACGATGGCAGATGGTGTAATTTGAATTCAATAAAATATCTGGAACTAAGAATCTAATGATGACCATGAATCCATTGTTGGAAAAACCCATCTGGTTCATTAATGTCTTTTAGGGAAGGAAACTGCCATCCTTATGTGGCCTACTCATGACTCCAGACACACAGCAAAGTGGTTGATTCATAACAGCCCTCTGGGTAATTAGGGGTGGACAATAAATGCTGCCTGGTCAACAACGCCCTCATCCCATTAACGAATTTTTAAAAATCAGCAAGAGATTTCCTTGCCCATAATTAACCTGATACCATGAGACTACATGGAGTCTAGAGTGAATGTCAAGGATTTCCAGGACAACTCTGTCCTGACTATATGCCATAGTACCACCAGCTCTGGTGTCTCAACGCTATTGGTGGGACAGGACCTTCTCATGGATGATGAGGGTCGTGTCTCGAGTATCGATTTATAAAGCATGATTCTGTGAGAATAATTATGTCAGTCTGTGGGACAACTCTTTAAATTTTAGCACAAGCCTCCAGATGTTAGTAAGGAGGGCTTTATATGGTTGACGAAGCTATGTTTCCATTATTGTTTCTCAAGCTATGTTATTTCTGGATGGTCCATCCAGTTTTGTTCCTTTGGTCATACTCATTGATTGTTAAATAGAACGGAGTGGCTTGCAAGGCCATTTCAGAAAGCATTTAGGAGTTAACAATATTGCTGTGGATCTCGTGTCACATGTGGGCCAGACTAAGTATGATAGGAGACTTCCTTTTATAGAATTCCTACAGGGCTGGAAGAGGCCATTTGGCCCATCGGGTCTGCACCAATCCTTCGAAGAGCATCCCGCCCAGACCAAGAACCCCAACCATATCCTGTAACCCCACATTTCCCATAACTAATCCACCTAACCTGCACATATTTGGGCTGTGAGAGGGAATTGGAGCACCCACGCAGACCAGGGGAGAACATGCAAATTCCATGCAGTCACTCAAGGCTGGAAGCAAACATGGGTTCCTGGCAACCTGAGGCAACAGTGTTGACCACTGAGCCACTGCGCTGCCCTCAAAGATAGTTGTGAATCAGATGAGTGTTTAACAAAGATCGATAATGGTTTTGTAGCTCACCAGTCGACTAGCTTTAAATTCCAGATTTATTAAATTAATTCACATTTTACCATCCATCATAGTAGGATTCAAACCCATGTGCTTAGAACATAACCTAGAGCATAACTCAGGATTATTAGTCCAGTGACAATAGGAGTACATGGTAAGGTTTATGCCAAATGGTGAAGGGTCCCTCTCTAGATTGGCTTGAATCAAAAAGTTTAGTTTAAAAGATAAATATATTGACAAATTGTATCATGTACACTGATGCTTAAGGACAAGCTAACCAATTGTAGAACAACTCAACTACTTTGGGGCATTGAATCTCAGTCCCCTGCTTGACAGGCAGAAATTCTAACCACAGTGCTAATGCAAAACTGCCAACCTGAACCCAGCGCCATGGAAGAGATGGCATAAGACATCATGGCAATGTTACTAGATCAATAATGCAGAGTTCCTCCTTCACAACCAGATAGTGACTTTCCATATTAAGACCTTACAGAGATACCTCTATGATGTGCCCTCTTGTTTCAAATATGCCTTGGCAATGTGTTTCTTCCACTGGATGCATGGCCTCAGCTACAATTTGTAGCTCCTGTTGACAGATATGCAGGATCTCCGAGATTCAAAGCAGGAATTACCAGAACCACATAAAAGTCTAGAACATTGTTGCCTTACCCTAGAGTTCTCCCAACAGGAGTAGCAGCTGTTGTCAAGAAGCTGCTGCTCTGGAATCCATGCCTTCCCTGCAATGGCTTCACATACCTGGTGGAAAGGAGGCTTTCAGGTGCCCAAAGTCAGGGACATGCTGGATGACAGAGGTGCAGGATGGATATCAACAAAGGAACCTACATGTAGTGCATCAGTGGATGTCTAGTTCATAACCCTAGCCCCACCCTCCAGAACTTCAAAGCTGCACTGTTCAGCTCTGACAGCACCTGTGGTGTTGAGGCAGCTCCAGTGTGCAGTGGACTCCCTTTCTAATCAGAACCCCTTTCAGACAGAATTTCACAAGGGCCCTGGGCCCTGAAACCACCCATAGCAATCTGCATGATTCGAGCCATCTTGCAGACATTCCCTGCCTGCAGTTCCAATCTAAGTGGAGAAGTCTTCTGTGCACCTTCCATCTCCTACCCCTCATGAACTATCTGAACATGTTGCGATGCCCTGTCCTACTGTCAGGACATGAAAAGGGCCCTTAGTGGGACTTTGAAAACATGGGAGTAATCTACTTTATTATCATTATTGCACTTCCATGCAAAGACAGTTGAGCTGGTTTATAATCTCCCAGGACTGTATTTCCTGTAGCCTTGAGAGGTCTGTGTCCCACCAGATTGCAACCCGTTTTTTCATTATTTATAGTGGCTGCTATTCAAATTTTTTGTTGTAGTTTAGCCCCATGCTCCTCATCTTTGATGTTCTTGTATGGGGTGAGAGTTACACGGTTGTGATTGATGTTGGACAAGCCTTTGCAGTTTTGAGACAGATTTCCTTCTCTGAAGGGCATTAGTGAACCAGATGGGCTTTTACAACAATTGATGGTGGCTGCCTAACTGTCCCTATGCTAAGGCTGGATTTCAACATCAGATGTGATCAATTGACTTTAAATACCACCAGCACTGTTCCCAGAGAATTAGCCTGGTGATGTTATCATTACACCAGCTTCTCCCCCAAAATGCTAGCAAGGATGTAGCTGTCAAGAAATCACAAATGAATGCAGTGGAAATTCACTGTAAACACACGGTATATTTCACATTATAGTATATAATTCATTGCATATTATATAAATGACATGATAGAAGATATTAATATCCTATGTAAAGAACATTTAAATGCAAAAAAAACCGCTCTTATGTTTAAAGGAGAAAGTGTTAACAAGATGGTACAGCATGGAATAGAAAGCATGTATCCAGGAACAGCTTGATATATATAAGCAAGCAACAGTAACATTTTTGGGCAAGGAAGCCTATAATGGGTTGAAACTATGAAGAACAGATGTGTTTACAGAGATACATTGTTAATTATATTCTACAGTCTGCACATTATGCTACATTAACATGCCTGTTAAGCAAGCATTGTGCAAAAGATGATGCTTATAAGAGACAGAACCGAAACATGCATTTCAGAATCTCAGGGCATCCCGTACATCTTTCCAGCCAATTGACTGATTTGAGATCAAGGAAATGTGACGGTCAGTCTGTTCATATCAAAGTCCAACAAATGGAGATGTAATAATCAGATAATGTGCTTTAGTGATGAAGGTTGAGCAAAAATAATTGGAAAACTTCCCTGTTCATCTTGAAGATGTGTTCTGCTATTTACTGCATTCGCCTAACTGAGCAGACAGACTGGGTTCGTTTTAATATCTTGTTCAAAATTACCACAGATTAAGTTACGCCTAAATGATTATTTTATTTGGTCCTCGTCTTTGTTGGAGGCCCTAATCTGTTGTAAAAACTGCAGAGTCCCTTCAGAGTGAGTAGAATACTTCCAGGTTTTGCACTAGGAATGAACATCCAGGCATTCCCTGCCATTCTTAAAATCCCACACCTAATTCCATCTCCAAGACTCTAATGAACATTTCATTTTTGTGTGATGGTGGACACTCTCTCAGGCCTTACCGAAATGTTCCTCACCCGCCATTAGTCAGCTGCTGCTCATTTTTCCCATTGCAAGAGGGCACCTTAATAATAACAAATAGTTAAGGCCTGGGAATTGAAATTCCCTGGGGACAAGGCATTGCACCATTCCCATTGCCCTGGTATTTGCTGTGCATTCAAATCCACTCCACTGCTTGCTGTGCAATGGGCAAGCTGAACCCAAAGGGAAAACATGAAACAATCTCATGGAAGGGAGGAATTTCCTCTTCAGTATTACTGGGATTTTCAAGAAGTGTATGGTACATTCACCATCCCAGTCAAAGCCTTTCTCTATCCTTCAAGAATAGAAAGAAACAAGTTCCTTGTTGCCCCAAGAAGGTATTGGAGATGAACACAGATTGTGACTGTACTAATTATGTATCTGTGGCTGTCAGCTATCCAGAGCAGCTAAAGAGCCAATTCATGCAGGCATCCGACAAAGTGAAGCTCAGCATGGAAGTTATTTCGACTGAGTCTCTGCCAAGAACTTTCAGTGAGAGCTCACCTGCTGCGTGAGTCAAGTACCATGACAAGCTAATATTTTATCAGAAGAAAAAAACACCCTGTTTTCATCCAGGAAAACAAATTAGCAACATTGCTATTCTGCAATAGTTTGCACCTTGTAATATGCAATCTGCTGCAATTGTCCCTCTCTGATGCCTGAACCAGTAAGGCATATATCAGCAGGCAGGTTCTGTCAGCAAATTCCGACAAACACGAAATGCTGAAAACACACATTCAGCATCAGATTATGAGCTGAGTTTAAAGGGGCCTTTTCTTTGGGAGGAAGGATAGTAGAGACCAAAATAAAGAGAGAAGAAAAAGATGTCAAGCAAATAAGTCAAAAATGTCATCACATCTGGACAGAATGGGACAGGATCAAGTAGCTCATGTCATTGACTTCCAATCAGTATGGTACAAAATGCTACACAAACAGGTTAAATTGAGGGATTAAAACAGCATATCTGTTATTCCTAGCACGTAGCAATTGCTTGAAATGAGAGTGTTGTTTATTGTGGTACCAACACTAGCAGCTTGTGGTTGGGGTAAAGTGATGGCACCAATCCTTATTCCTACTATATCAAAAAAATGAAATCAAGTGATAATTAGTGTAAACAGTCCCCACGGTGCACTGCAATGAAAACAAAAATTCCAACGGCAACTTACTAATTTGAAATTAAAACATAATTTTGTGGGATAACGCTGCTAACCCACCTTGCCCAGTGGTGCCCAATGGTCACAGAAGCCGAAGTGTACCGACTGCAGACACTTTGTTATAGATGAATTTTCCATCATCTAGATGAATTATAGATGAAGAGCCGACCTAATTAGCAAAAGTATAAACCAATGTTGAGTCTTAACAAGATGAGGTGCACATCTTAGCAGGAAGATGCAGTTTATTGTATGATAGCACATTTTCACATTACAAAGCTAGAGCAACTTTCTGGGAACTCCAATTTCTTGCACATGTCTCACTTGTTGCCTTTTCATTGAGACTCCGTTGTCTTGAGTTCTGAAATTCCCTTCTTACACCTCTCTGCATTTCCACTTCTCTCTCTTCCTAAAGACATTGCTTAAAAACAGATTTTAACAGAAAAGATTTTTAGTGCTTCTCCTAATAAGACCGTATACTGGTGTTAAATGTTACCTGCATAAACTCCTGTGAATTGCCTTGTGGCACTGTCATTACTTGAAGGCACTGTTAAAAATGAAAATTGGTGTTGAAATGGCAAATGATGAAGTGGTTGACTATCCTCAAAACATTTCTGGAAATGAGATCAATAAATTCTGAAAGAAAAGTTATAACTCTTTTCCTTCTTGTTATCCATTGTGAAGCAAAATACTCCTCCAACACAATCATATAAGCCTCTTTGGTGGGTATGAGTTGCTACTAGGAGATAGTAAGAACTGCCATTGCTGGAGTCAGAGTTAACGTAGTGTGGAGTTGGAGGAACACAGCAGCCGGGCAGAATCTGAGGAGGAGGAAAGCTGACATTTTGGGTGGCACCCAGAAGCTGGAGGAACAGCACCTCATGTTCTGCCTCGGAAGCGTACAACCTAATGGTCTCAATATGGACTTCACTAGTTTCAAAATCTCCACACCCCCGACCTCATCCCAAGACCAGCACCCCCTCTCAGCCCCGCCTCACTGACCTGCCCATCTTCTCTCCCACCTATCCTCTCCTCCCACCTCATTGACCAATCTCCACCACTACCTACCTGCACTCACCTTATTGGCTTCATCCCTGCTTCCTCGACCTATCCGTCTTCTCTCCCACATATCCGCTCCACCCTCCTCACCGACCAATCCCCAACCTGCTATCCGCGCGTCCCCTCTCCATTTATTTCAGAGCCCCATGCCTCTCCCCAGTTTCTGAAGAAGGGTCCCAACCTGAAACATCAGCTTTCTGCTCCTCTGATGCTGCCTGGCCTGCTATGTTCCTCCAGCTCCGCACTGGGTTGCTACTAGTCTGTGTCCAGTCAGCCTTAGATGGGAAACATGCAAGCACTGCGCTATGATCTCACCTGAGTAACTGTGGTTCTTGCTGGTGGGCCTCCACACCTACTCCCTGCTCCTGAATAGTACCATTCAGTTTAGTGAGATAAGAAATGCAAAATAAAACTGCTGCAATGCAAATTCTTACAGAGTGAACACCACGGCAGACTGTAGAAAATACTCAGGAATGCTAAGTCATTGAAGGGATAGTCCTGGAGGGAATCAAGTGGCCCTTGAGCCATCCTCAGAAGGGAATGGGCACAGGTGCCAAGGAAGGCCAACTTCCTGAGTCTGGAGTCAAGGTCCCAGCTATGGTGCCAGGAGAAGATCGATGCTTTTATGCATATGGTAGACATTCAGTTGAATTCATCTTCATGTAGCATCACCCTACTCTCCACAAAACCAACCTGCCACATTGGGTAGTCACCACAACCCTAATTTCTCAACCAGCAGCATGTGCTAGCAATCAGAGCACATAGCTAGCATCCAGACACTGCACCTCAATCTCACACACCTATGAATGCTGTCAGCCTCGAACTCACTGCCTATACAAGCTTCACAGAATGGCAGTTCTGCCATCCAGGGACAGTGGCCCGACATTGATTGACAATCTGCCCTCTGTCTTACAAGACAAGGCGGCACACAATGGAAGGAAGTAGACCAGAACAGGTAGCAGGACAGAGGAAATGGTTCTCTGCATTGTGGTGCCAACTGTGTCAGGGTCTGCAACATCTTTGTATCAGAGAGAGCATTGAGGATGACAGCATATCCTGTCTTATGCCTATCTGAGCTCTGACTATGCATTCTTCCTGTTGCCAGGCTTGAAGAGCTGATCATGCATTGTTTCCCACCCTACCTCCCAATGCTTGTATTAATCTTGGCTCCTTGAAATCTTGCTGTCAGACACGCAAAGATTACAAACTGCCCAGCCACAGTAGCTCCAAAAGAAGAAAGAGGCCATGTCACTTGATCTGACACTTGCAGCCATTGGCACAGATTCTGGCTCACAATATATCATGCAGGTTGCTGCTGGTTGGGTTATGTGGAGTAGGTCACAGGGCATAGGTAGACTGTAACTAAACGAGGCACAAAGAAGGTTTATTTCTAAACTAACTCCAGAGCAAGATGGCAGAGGATGCAAGTGAAATCTCAATGGGGCTGCAGACAGAATGGGCATGTGACTGAGATGTCTGGAGCATTGGCAGCCCTGCCAGGCCACCTCCTATCTCTGCCAAGGAACACGGAAGAGTCCAACTCTGACTTAGCAGAGAATGTGGTGCAGAACTTGCCCTCTCTACACCTCTGTTCCATCTCTTTGACTTGCTGCAAAACTCAGAGACACTAATTTTTGCTCTCATATTTGTTGCACCCTTTGTGTGTGTAAGCCTCCAAATCTTCTGCAGCCTCTGTGAGGATAAAGCAAGGAGTTACCACATCAGCTCCAGACATTTCTGTTTACTCCCAGATATATTTCAATGGAAAAGTGTCCTAGTAGAATCACCTAACCTACTGTCAGGGTCCCCGATCTTTGCGATAACATTACTACAGGACGTATCTTTCAACTTTGTATTTCTTTTTTCATGAGCAACAGTGCAAAAGCTATCAATCCATTCAGTTAACATGAGTGTGAACCATCTAAAGATTGAGAATGGGAAACTAATAGTAGATAAGGAAATAATGTGTGAAATAAACAAATATTTTCCTTTTGTTTTAACCATAGATGATACAAAAAGCATTCCGGTAATGACAGCAAATCAGACGGTGAAGGGAGAGGGGAAATTAGTGAAATAATAATTGCAAGGGAGAGGACACAAGGCAGACTGATGGAGCTATGGCCTAGATTCAAATGAGCTCCGATGATCTCCTATGGTCTTAAAAGGAGTGGCTCATGAGCCAGCAAATATATCGGTACTAATTTTCAAAAATTCAGTTGATTCAGGAAAGTTAGTAAATATCTGTTTAGGAGGAAGGGGGAGAGGCAGAAAACAGAAAACTACAGGCCAGTTGTATTGACTTCCATCATGGGGAGGTTCTAGAATGGATCATGAAAGAGATTATTGCCACGCACTTTAAAAAATATCTCCAAATAATCTGATGAAGGGTCTAGGCCCGAAACGTCAGCTTTTGTGCTCCTGAGATGCTGCTTGGCCTGCTGTGTTCATCCAGCCTCACATTTTATTATCTTGGAATTCTCCAGCATCTGCAGTTCCCACTATCTCTCCAAATAATTGAAGCATGGTTTCATCAAAGTGAAGTCATATTTGACCAATTTACTAGAGTTCTGTGGAGGAATAACTTGCATTGTGGATATGTAGGACATGCTGTACTTAAGTTGCCACAAAACATTTGATAAAGTGCCACATCAAAGGTCACATGTTAGTGTGGACAAAAGATCGGCTGCCTGGCAGAAAACAGCGTATATATAAATGGATAAGAACTGAAAGAACTGCGGGTGCCATAAATCAGGAACAAAAGCAGAATTTGCTGGAAAAGTTCAGCTGGTCTGGCAGCATCTGTGAATAAAAAACCAGAGTTAACGTTTCAGATCTGGTGACCCTTCCTTACAACAGTTCTGAAAAAGGGTATCTGGACCCAGAAAGTTAACTCTGTTTTTTTTCTTCTTCGATGCTGCCAGACCATGTATAATTGTTCTTTGCCTAATTGGCAGAATGTGATGAGTGGAGACCAGTACTTAGGCCTTAATCTTTTACAATTTACACCAATGACTTGGATGAGAGGAGCAGAGGCGTGTTGGTTAAGTTTGCAGATGACTGCAAGATGATTCGGAAAGTATGTTGTGAAGAAGACAAAATGTACTGGAGTCCTGTCCTAAAGAAAGGTCATCACTGAAATGTTGACTTCTCCTTTCCTCCAGATGCTGCCTGGCTTGCTGTGCTCTTCCAGCTTCCTATTTGTCTACCTCATAGAATATGAGGTTCCCTGATTGGGGCTCTTAATATAGTCCAATCGGGGAGCCCTGACTGACAGATATAAATAAGAGTGTCAGAGGGTCCGTTCACTCTGACAGCCAACTCTGAGTAAGCCATACCACTGTCAAGTACTATGCACATGTAATTAAAGGGTGACTTGATGACAGGATACTGGCCTGTGTGGAGTTATTTCAGGTGTATAAAATGAGAAACAGCGTTAATGTTTACTTTGGTAGAAAAAACCATAAAGGCAGACTATTACTTAAATGAAGAACAAGTGCAGAATTCCAAAACCTAGAGGGAGTTAGTAGTTCCATTGTATGAATCATAAAAAATAGAAGACAGGTATAACATGTAAGGAGGCTAATGGGATGCTATCCTTTCTTACAAGAGAAATTGAACATAAAGGTAATGCTGTTATGTTTCAGTTTAAAAGGGCATTCATGAAATGACATCTCAAATGCTATCAAGCAGCATTTGCTCAGCTATGACCTGCTTAATGACACCCAATTTGGGTTCCACCAAAGCCATTCAGCTTCCGATCTCATTACAGCCTTGGTTCAAACATGGGCAAAAGAGCTGTTTTCCAGAGGTGAGGTGAGGTGAGAGTAAGGCTGCAGTTAACAGAATGTGGCATCAAGGAGATCCAATAAAACTGGAATCAATAGGTATCAGGGTAAACTATCCACTGGTTGGATTCCTATCTAGCATGTAGAAGCTTGTAGTTGTTAGAGACCAGTCATCTCAACTGCAGGTCATCTCTGCAGGTATTCCTCGGGATAATGCACAAGGCCCAACCATCTTGAGCTGCTTCATCAATGATCATCCCTCCAACATGAGTTCAGAAGTGGGGATGGCCACCAATGATTGCATGATGTTCAGCACCATCTGCAACTCCTCAGAAACTGAATCAGTCAATGTTCAAATGCAACAAGATCTGGACAATATCCAGGCTTGGGCTGACAAGAGCAAGTAATATTCATGTCACACAAATTCCGGGCAATTACCATCTCCAATAACGGACAGTCTAACTACTGTCCTTGACATTCAATGGTGTTACCATCACTGAATCCCCAACTATTCAAAATCCTTGATGTAACCATTGATCAGAAACTCAACTGGACTCACCATATAAACACTGTAGCTCCTGGAGCAGGTCAAAGGTTAAGAATACTGGGGCAAGTAACTCACTTCCTGACTTACAAAATCTGCTGCCATTTACAAGGCACAAGTCAGAAGTGTGATGGAATCCACCTCACCTGCCTGGACGGATGCAACTCTGATAACACTCAAGAAACTTGACACCATCCAGGAAAAAGCAGCCCAATGATTGGCACAACATTCACAAGCATCTATTTCCTCCACTACTGACTCTCAATAGCACTATCTCTTGTATTATCTACAAGAGGCACTGCAGAAATTCACCAAAGGTTTTTAGATAGCACCTTTTCAACCCACGACCACTTCCACCTAGAAGGACAAGGGCAGCAGATACCTGAGAACATCACCACCTGCAAGCTCTCTTCCAAGCCATTCACCATCGTGACTTGGAAGTACATTGTTTCTCCTACAGTGTTGTGGGACAAGATCTTGGAATTCCCTCCCCTTGGGCATTGTGGGTCAACCAACAGCAGATGGATTGCAGTGGTTCAAGAAGGCAGGTCACCACCACCTTCTTAAGGGCAACCAGGGATGGGCAGTAAAGGTTGGTCAACCAGTGGCACCCAAATCCCACAAATGAATCAAAGGCACACAGCTATGATCTCATTGGGAGAAGGCCCATGCAGCTGTCATCAGCGGCACTATGCTCAAAGGGTAACTACACAGATAAGAACACATTTGATCATAGTTTACTTATAACTGGCTGTTGATTTTATTTAAATTAATGTGCTTGATGTATTATAACGCATTTCTGAAGCAAGTGGTTCTTGAAATTTCGCCTTCTGAACTAGAGATAAGAACACTACCATGTACAAGAGCCCTTAGTTCGCAATTATTAACATGTCCTTTTAGTTAGCTAATCTTATTTTCAACTAAGTCTACCATCCCTCCCAACCAAGTAAGCTTTCTCCCACTTTGAGGGAATTTGTACTTGCACAGCAACTGCCTTGAGATGAACTAAGTAGTGTGAGTTGCCTTTGAAATTCAATCCATCACATTCCACTCTTACCCTATGACTCACTAAATCCCTCTCACTATTCTTGAGCAACCCAATACAAGCATTCCTCTCCCCTGTTATCCTTTATCCTTCCCCGTAACATTTGGCACTATAACAGTCACCCCCTAATGCCTCTCTCCCTTCTGATACTACACTTGTTGCCATCACATGCCCCTCCTGATTCTGAGCTTTCCCATTATTTACATCACTTGTTCTGTCAGTTTCCATTCTCACCCACATAATTATCCAATATCCAAATGTGATCCTATTCTTGCCAATCCATCACATCCCTCTCACTGTCACTGTTCCTTATTCTGCCCAGTGCACTCAGTTCAGACCCTAAGACTCCACTGTCGGACCAAGGGCGGCACGGTAGCTCAGTGGTTAGCACTGCAGCCTCACAGCACCAGGAACCCAGGTTCGATTCCAGCCTTGGGTGACTGTCTGTGTGGAGTTTTCACATTCTCCCCGTGTGTGTGTGGGTTTCCACCGGGTGCTCTGGTTTCCTCCCACAGTCCAAAGATGTGCAGGCTAGGTGGATCAGCCATGCTAAATTGCCTGTAGTGTTCAGGGGTGTGTGGGTTGTAGGGGGATGGACATGGGTGGGATGCTCCAAGGGGTGGTGTGGACTTGTTGGGCTGAAAGGCCTGTTTCCACACCTTAGGGAATCTAATCAAATCTAATCTAATCAACTATCTGCTCTTATCTCTACCCAGAAATCCATTCACAGAACACTAACACTCCAAAGTGCAAGTTCTTGCTTTCTCCCCAATATCTGTGCATGCTTCCTTTCTTTCCCTGCCCCTCTCCCCTGCTGCAGACCTTCTTCAACCAGCTTCTGTGCCCCGTGCCCCGTGGTCCTTGGACTGCGTCTGCTTGTCTCAATCATTGCAAAGTTGAATGATGCTTCCGCAAGGAGGAAAAACCAGCGTTATGAATTCCAAATCAGCAAGTAGCCTAGACTGCTGCTCGATGCTTGCATGCAGTCAGAAATCTGAAGGCATGTACAGCTTGCTCATGGACAACTAAAAGTGAAGACAAAATTAATACAGCAAGGTTGTCTCTTAATTGAATGCTATGACATGCAAATGCACACAAAAGGACTTCCACAGCCTTGTCATTTGGAAGCTGGATTCCCTGAACTTTAGTGCTTATTTCATCTTAACATCAGGAAGCTGATTTTTGCCTCCCACTCAATTTATTTTTCTCTGCCCAACTCACTCGCAGCTCCTGGGAGGAGTATAAGATTTCGCCCATTGCATGTCAAAGCTTTGACTGCTAATCTCAGAACTGCATGTGGCACTAATGGACTTAAACTGAGACAGACTGAGCAACTACACCCAATCAGCAATGTTTTGAGTTAACTGGCATGCTCTCGAATTTACTAAATTGACATCTTAAGCTCAAATATCTGGAACAGCTTTGACTTCACAGCTGCTCTGTCAAGAAGAACCAGTTGGCTATCATCCATGCCCACTTCCCACTGGATGCTTGATGTTTAATACACACCTGCCAATTGGAATAATGATGAAATGATGTTGCACTACCTGAACAAGTTCATCCACCTAAGCTCAGGGACTATTCTCTACTCATTCTGTTCTGTCAATCCCCAATGTTCCACAAAAATAAACAGCTTGGAGGTAAATTATCGCTCCCTAAATACCTGTCTCCCAAACTTTGGACTAATCCTTGTAAATAGTAAGTCATGAATTTTTACACTGAAAGGTTGTTTTCAATTATCCAGACAATAGAGCAAACAGGAATCTCCACAAAACATAGGTTAACTTTAGGGTAGCAGTAGGAAACCAGCTGGATTATGTAGAGCCATTCAAGCAAATCAGAATATCTGGTTATCCAGGTGGTGTTTTCAGCTCTAGTCAGAAGACTGTGGATTCATGTTCTGCCCTAGGGAGTTTAGCATTAAAATCTATAGTGACACACCTTATTTCAGAGGAGACATTAAATTAAGACCCCAAGTGAACTTACTGTTGTGTGAAGTGTATCGCAAAGCACTAATTCAAAGTATAGCGAAGGAGTTATCTCTGCTCTCCTAGCCAGTTGATTCACAATATTGGTAAAACAGATTACCTGGCCAGCAAAACATTGTTGTTTGTGGGGTCTTGTCATGTGTAAATCAGTTGTTTTATTTTCCACATTACAACAGTGTAACCTCAAAAGTTTTTGATCGGTTTCAAACCACTTTCAGGTGTGCTGAGGTTATGAAAAGTTATAATATGAAAGCAATAGTTTTCTTTTGTCAATAGCACCTGTGTATAAGTCAGTGAGAGCCCTCAGTTGCACATCAATGAAACAAATGTCTAGGAATTACACCAGCACAGAAGCAGGTCTGGCAGCAGTCCTGTTGAGTTTGTCCAGCAACTCTATTTTTGCTCCTGATTTACAGCACCCACAGTTCTTTCAGTTTTTATTTAGTAATCCTATGTTGTCCAATATGAGACTATGACAAAGTTTAACTCTCCCTTCTCAACCTTCCTGCAGACTTTGTCCATTCTGATCACAGCATTGTTCAACTTGTCTTCACGTCTGGCCAGCTGGGAGAGACTTTTTATTCTGCTTTCTTTCTTATATGTCTCATCTTAGCCAGTATAGAGTTTATAATAGCTTCACTTTGTGCTCCCAAACATGATCTTTGAAGGATCCCTAAGATCAAACATTGGTACTTCCCTATTTTTCATCTACATGTTATCCTTTTTTGACAACATCCAGACTATTAGTGTTAGTTTTCACAGAAACATTGAGAACAGCCAGTTCTCACCACCAACCCTTGCCGGTGTCATATTTGACCCTGGAGCGAGTTTTCAATGAAATATTGAAGCTTTCATTAAAATCTCATTTCCACATTTGTAACATCATCCATCCTCGTCCCTGCCTCAGCCCAGCAACTGTTGCAACCATCATTCATGCTTTTGTTACATTTAAGCTTGACTATTTCAATATTCCAAAGCACTCCTGCTAGAGTCTCACATTCTACTCTGTGCAAACCTCAGCTTATCAGTTTCTCTGTCTCTTCAGTCCTAACTCGCACCAAGTCCCATTCACCTCTCACCCCAGTGCTTGCTGATCTAAAAAGACTCCCAGTCAAGCACTGCGTTAAAATCTTCATTCTTGCTTCCAAATCCCTTCAAGAACTGGCCTCTCCCTAACTTTTTAATCTCCTTCAACACCCTGCACCCCCCCTCCCAAGGTCCTAAGATATTTGTATGCCTCTTATTCTGGTCTCCTGAGCATCCACAACTTTAATTGCTCCATCATTGGTGGCTGTGCTTCATATTCACTTTGACTCCCTATAGATTTTTTGCCATTAACACATATCTTAGAAGCTACCTCATTGACCAAATGTTTGGTCGTCTGTCCTAATTTCTTCTTATGTGGTTTGGTGTCATCTTTAGTTTGTATTGTGAGTGCCTCAGGGTGTATTATTACATTCAAGGCACTATTTGGATAAATTAATGTTGTAATAAGCTGAAGTTAAATGGTGCAATTTTCAGCAGATTTTATTAATTTGCCATTGCTGAGTGTAATAGCTCAGCGTTGCGGTTAAGTAACAAAGCAGTAGCCAGATTACCATGAAATAATTTAATTTCATAGGTTATAAAACTCAGTGTTTTAAATCATTACATCTTAACATGAAAAGTAATGAGAAAGATTAAAAGGTAGAAAAAAATCTTTAATTGGGTTCACTGTGTTTTGATTTTTTTAAAATCCATAAACAAAACAAAACATCATTCAAAGAAATATTTAGGAACTTCACAGTATTACAGACTACACCTGGAAAGGATAGGTTATTGTTTGATGATGTTAATCCTAGTTTTGCCTTTTGCTTCTTGCTCATTAAATAGCCAGAACAAGTTATCAAAATATTAAAAATCCATTCATTTTTGTTAACCAGCAATAGAAGTGGCAACATGCTTTCTTTACAATGTTAGTTGGGTACTCGTCTAGAAATTTCTAACACATTGTGAAGGAAACTCAAAGCCACTCTGAAGCACAGCAGCAGTGGCTGCTTTTAATACATCTCACCAAGGCAAATCACTAGAAGTCATTTTGGATTTACTTAATCTTGACTGACTTTTTCATAAAAAGGATTTACTTTCTCTTTCTTGGTGGAGGTAGGCAGTGGCAGATTGTTTCTACTTCACCAAGTGAAGAAATGGTAATGTTGGCGAATAGAAACTATTTCAATTTTGCCAGCTCACTGTCATCACAGAACACTTGCAGTCCAGTACAGCTACTCTGCTTCACCGTCACTGATCATCCACCTCAAAATACCTCCACATGGCATTTCTAGACCAACAAAATAAAGGTTTGATTCTTAAATGTTTTCCCATATCAGGAGTATGCTTTAACTCCTTCCGAGGATATCTGTCTTGCTAGTGAGGTTGGCATTAATTTTCCATCGTGGTTTTCCATTAGAAAGTAGCATTTCCCCTTCTCTTGGAACTGCTGCAGTGTTGGCAAAGTGTTTCCAGAGTATTGCGAATCAGAGAGTTACAAGGTTCTGATCCAGCGACCATGAGGAAATGGCAACGTGTCCAAGTCAGGATGGTGTGTGACTTGGGCTGGAAGCAGAAAAGTGATGCTGTTCCTCTGCATCCTGCTGCTCTTGCTCTGCTAGGTGCTGTCGAAGAAATACTGGTGAGTTGTTGTAGTGGATTGTATGTACTGCAGCCACTGGTGGTGCCCGCTGATCAAGTAGATTACCTTGTGCTGCTTGGTTTTGACTTTCTACATGACTTAGATTATTAATGTGTTCTATACAATTATTTATTCTTGGAATACAGACAACATCAGGAAAGCAGTATTTATTTCCCCTCTGTACTTGCTTTGAGGGCATTAAAAAGTAAACCGTACACAGTGAGACTGGGACTTTATGTATGTCAAACAAGGTAAGAGGATCCTTTTCCTAAGAAACAACAATGAACTGCTTGGGTTTTTAATGAAAATTTCAGCAGCTTTTCAGGGGCAGAAAGGATTCTCAAAGCAGATGGCAAAACCTGTCATTTCATCTGCCACTAGCTATTATCGCCAGTTTCATTAAATGCAATTTCACAGCACACCACAGTGAAAGCATCAACTCACAAGCTCTGATTTACAAGTCCAGAATCATAACCGCTAAGTTATTGCACAGAAGCAAACTATGGCAGATGCTGAATCTGAAATATAAACAAATACTCAGCGAGTCAGGCAGCTTCTCTGGAGAAAGAAAAACCTAGTTAACATTTCAGGTCAACAATCCTACACCAGAATCAAAGAATGGGGGATTAAGTCCCACTCTAGTGACATAAACACATAGGTTAGATTGTAGTGTAATGCAATTTCAAAAGAGCACAGAATCATTGAAAATGCCATCTTTTGAGTGAGATATGGCACCAAGGCCATCTTTTCTCAGGGGAATCCCAGGACATTATTTTGAAGCCAATATTTATGCCTTAACAACATCAAAACAGATAATTACCACTTTGCTCTTTATGTGACTTTGAGAAGAATGAATTGACTTTAATGCTCCCACGTCACAAAAGTGCCTACTTCATTAGCTGTAAAGTGTGTTGGGACACCCTGAGCTCATGAAAGTCATTAAATAATTGCAAATCTTTCTTTATTTTCATTAGGATCCTTAAGTTAGTCAACAATCTAATGCTGCAAATCAGCAACAAAAACAGATATTGCTGGAAAAGCTCTGAGGAAAGGTCGCTTGACCCAAAACGTTAACTCTGAAGTCTCTCCACAGATGCTGCCAGAGCTGTTGAGCTTTTTCATCAATTTCCATTATAAGTTGTGTTGGTATGTTTCAAAACATCACTAATAATATTGCTGCCCTTCTTTTGTACATATGATCAATTTCAAGTCCTTTCAAATTTACTTTTATCAGTTTTCATCTCTGCATAGGACACATTCTATCCTCCAACCGCACAATATTCACAAAACTATTTTGCAAGTGACGCAGAATGCGCTTCTACCATGGTGGTGCAAGTTGATCTATTCTGTTCCAGGCATCTAATACATTTGTGACTGACTAATGCACTGTGAAGCATTAGGAAGGAGATGAATGCTTTCTGCATTATTAATATTCCATTCAATGAGAACATGCATTCAGAGGGGCCCTTTTCTGTGGTCCCACTGAAAACCATTTTCAACACCTAGAGCTGCACTTTATTTATTAATCTAAATAGTTTGGATATGAGGTATAATGAGAAAATAACTAATGAACAGATAATATGGAGAAGAATGAAGGCGTCAAACAGCCCTGTTAATAGCAGAATCCTAGCTTTAGTTCTCAGTCTTTTGTGTTGTGCAGTAATTTTCCAGTCGAAGATAGCTAGGGCCCCCTACTGAAAAATGAATAGCAAGCACTCCCCCACTGCAGTGGTTAGAGAAGAGCAATAAATAAACCACCCTCAATGGAAAATTTTCATGAATGTTGTAATTCTAAGTATATTTTAATCACCTTCACTTTTGAGTGATTAATACAAGTGTTTGGCATAATGGAAAGCAACTGGAAAAGGAATGGAAATATGACATATACTGGTCTATGTGTCTCTTTAAATGCACAGTGAATGTACAATTATAGCTGATATCTGTGCACTTTCTAATATCGCTGCATTATCTGTGGCTCATTTTAACAGTGTATTGTTTATAAACACATTTTATCCAGATACAAAGATAAAACGCAAGCTGATCTGGGATGTTTAGCTTTGCTGCTATGCGGAATTGTATTTCTCAGCATTCCTTCCCATATGAACTGCCAACGTAAAAAACCTGGTTTTGAAAAATAGGGAGAATAGATTTCAACACACAGTGGGCCATACAGGGAATTTCTCTGCATAAGAAACGGCACTTTCACTAATCGAATCAATGCTCTGCCATTGTCTCTACAAAGGGCAGCTGCGCTAAGAGTTATTATTTTGTGGAAAAACTTAAAGTGCTAATGCATTCAGCTTCACAAATCTGATGTAAACGTTGAGGTTAGACTTTATTTTTCTACATATGATTTAAAGAGTAAGAGCATTTACAGTAATAGGACTTATTTATTACACTTAATGACATACAGAGGACTATTGCATACCCACAACAACCAACTAAATAAAAATTGTAACTAATGCATTTCATCTAGGAGCTACAAAATGTTTTCAATTCAAGATACAGTTTAATCATCGATCTCTACCATCCATCATCGCGATACCTGCTGGATTGATAGCATTGCATAGCTCAGGCCAACATCAATGTACATTTACAAAGTACCTTAAATCATCTAAAAGGTACTTGACAGGTGCACAATACAACAAAAGTTATCATTATGCCGATAAAAGAGGTATTAAGATGGGTGAGATAACAAGCTGTAGAGCTGGATGAACAAAGCAGGCCATGCAGCATCAGGGGAGCAGGAAGGCCGGCATTTCGGGCCTAGGCCCTTCTTCAAAAACTAGCTGATGACGCGCCTTTTATGAAAGGTCTTAAAGGAGGAAGTGAGAGGTGGATTAAAGGAAGGTTTTATGAAGGTGTTTCTTCCTAATTTTTGCAGACGATTGCTTTGCCAATTCACAAAGGAGAATTGCTTCATCGCAGAGGAACAGGACTTTTGTTTTGTTGCTTCATCTGCTTCAAATAGAAATTCCCCAAACTAAAAGGCACAAAGGGCCCTTATTTCCTGACGCTTGTTCCCTGCAGAAGACCTTGCTTCCAAGGACAAAGAGGTTTTATTTGGATGTGGAGCTTGTACTGTTCCTGCCCCTGTGTGCAAGGAAGTTGGAGCAATATAAATAAAGCATAGGGGACAGGGGATGAACATGGTACAATGACTCAATGTTTCCTGAGGCTGCTGCAATGTTGGTTGGTTGTCCCAACACAAAATACAGCCCTGTGGCCAGGACAGTGTTCACTAACTTTTACTTTAAATAAATTCTTAATGCTCTTCCCTACACTGACCACAAAATGTAAAATCCAGCCCAGAGAGCCCCAATCGGACTTTCATTCTATGGTCCATGATGATTCCAAACTCGTGAGATCCACTTCATTTCCTGCTCCTTCTAACATTGTCAGGCTCTATAGGAGGCCAGAGGTTCTGAATCAACAAGCTGGACATTAAGTGACCATTTCTCCTCCAATTCATCCTTAGGAATTTAAGTCTTTTGATAAAAGACTTTTAATGGTAAGGTCCTGGAGAGTGTTGTTGAGCAAGGAGACTTTGCAGTGCAGGCTAATAGTTCCTTGAAGGTAGAATCATAGGTGGATAAGGAAGTGAAGAAAGTGTTTGGTACGCTTGCCTTTAATGGTCAGTGCATTGAGTATAGGAGTTGGGAGGTGATATTGCAGCCATAGAGGATATAGGTTAGATCACTTTTGGAATACTGTGTTCAATTCTGATCACCCTGCTGCAGGAAAAAAATTCTTAAACATGAAAGTGTGCAGAAAAGGTTTACAAAGATGTTGCTAGAGTTGAAGGGTATGAGCTATAAGGAAAGCCTCGAGCTTTTTTCCCTGGAGCATTATACGTTGAGAAGTGACCTTATAGGAATTTATAAAACATGAGTGGCAAAGAGGGGTGAATAGCCAAAGTCTGTTTCCCAGGGTAGGGGAGTCCAGAACTAGAGGATATAGGTTTAAGGTGAGAGGGGAAAGATACAAAAGGGACCTAAGGGGGAAATGTTTACACACAGAGGGTGATATATTTATGGAATGAGCTGCCAAAGGATGTAGCGGAGTCTGACACAATTACAACATTTAAAAGACATCTGGATGGATACATCAGTGGGAAGTGTTTAGAGGGATATGGGCCAAATGCTGACAAATGAGATTAAATTAGATAGGAATAAAAACAGACATTGCTGGAAAAGCTCAGCAGGTCTGGCAGGGTCTGTGAAGAAAAAAATCAGGGTTAACGTTTCAGGTCTGGTAACCCTTCCTCAGAACTGGGATGTCTTGTTGGCGTGGATGAGTGAGACTGAAGGGTCTGTGTGACTCTATGACTGCATGACATGAGCAACATCAAAAAACTTAACTTCAGCATTATTGAGTGATGCTAGAAAGAAATAGACTATTTAACCCATTGAGACAGCACTGGTCTTTGTCCACAAACCATGTGATCCAATCTCAGTCTCTTAGATACCACCTATTTTTCTTTCGACAAGCAATGACCTAACTGCACTTTTGAAGGTATTCTTAGAGCTGACACTTCCAGCATAACAGCTCCAGCATTGCCACGCTAGAATGGTGCAGGCTGGTGCATCCCCTGAATATGCCAAAGGCTATCTTGATCTCACACGGCAGAAATGGCTGAAGTGATGCCAGTGTACCAAAACTGAGCAGCAAATCTGCAAGTAGAAAAGCAGCCTTCCAGCTGTTCATTCAGTAAGCAATTAACATGAGGCTGAAAAGTGGATCCTCAGGCACCAGCGGTATTTAAATGGGGCAGGCACTAAACTTGCAATTAAGGCCAATTTTTTAATCCAGTTGCAAAGTGTGTAAGGGGGTGAGGCACAGAGGAGTAGTTGTCCTGCACACATCACAGGAGAATGGGTGCAACACTGATCATGAGAGAGCGGAGCAGAGGCTGCAGCGATAGAAAAATCTGCACCATACTCTCTGCCATGTTGGAGCTGGACTGCATATTGTTCCTTTGGAAAAACAATTTGTTTTCCAGTGGGATGGCCAATGCATCCAGCTTCTGAGCGTTCCTGCACATTAGAATTCTCCTGTATGCTGCCCCATGAAGTACTCACTTGCTGCCTTGCCCTCGAGCAAGCTGGCGAACAAACTAACCTTTACCTCAGCTTGGCCCCATCCCAATCATACCTGTGAGATTGACCTTGAGCTGATGCCAACTCTAGTCTAGCTTTCATGATACACACTTGTGGCAGCATCTGGCCTGGTCGTTGGCAGAACCTTCATTCACTTTCCTCCTCCTGACTGGGTCAGCTATGACAGGACAGATAGTAACTCTGGGATGTCTGAAAGCAAAACTCAGAAGGAAAAGTTTTTCCATGAGGATGATGGGTGATGGGAAAACCGACTGTGTTGGAGCCTGGCTGCAAAATAAGCAGGCCCTGTCCTGATGAGCAAGCAGCCAGTGCCCACTGCAGGAGGGAGATTGGGGGTGTTGATGGGTTGTTGAGGCAGGGGGTAGTGTCCATATATCATTCAAAACCCCTACAAACCTACTTGCACAGCACGCTGTGACATGGCAAACACAAGCAGCTATACGTAAGTTTTACCACAACAAAATCCTTCAACAATTTTTCAAAGACTTTGTTCTGAGGATGGTAGTGAAAGCAGACAAAATGTTGCAGTGGAGTGTTTCCGTCAATTCTACAGGTCTGTCTGATAAATGGAACCTGATGACATTATGGGTCTTGGTATGCAAGAAGCGTCTCATTCTAAAAGACACCAGACACAGGTTCCTCTTTCTACAGAGCTTGTTTCTTCCTGGTAATAGGATGAGAGTATTCTGTAAGTTGAAAAGGAGTGTTGAACTAGAACATAACATGATCCTCAATGCCATAGGCATAATTACAGCTGTGCCCATGTTGTTGAGGGCTATCTGTGTTACAGGGCTAAGGAGAAAAGGGTGTCCTTATGCCCCACATGTCCGCTGTGCCATCTTATCCTGTAAGATTGAGGGCAGAATGTGACCAGCTGACAGCTGGAGTTATGTGGAGGTGCTGTGTGAGACACAGTGGAGGCTGGCAGCACTGGTAGAGTGAGGATGAATGCATAATATCTGGATGATAAGCCTGTTTTCTGTGTGCCAGGGAATGTTGCTGGATGTGGCATTAGAATGGGGTGCTTTGCTCAGTATGAGAGGTTAGTTGTATGTGGTGGGTGGAAATAATAGTCATAAAATTGTCAAAAAATAATGATTTCAAAATGCATTCACTGAGCTTGACTAACCCCTTGAGGCAGTCAATTAACACTGCTGCCTGGCTGTCTGGCGCAGAATCCAGCACTGGTCTACCAGTCTTTTACTTTCAATCCTTTCTAAGTGCAATTCTTGCAGATCTTCCTGTAACCATACAACCATGACATCTCTCCTTTTGCTCACCTGCGTTATGAGTACCCCATCGCTGTATCTGTTAGTGTGGAGCTCAGGATCTGTCATGGTGCTCATTTTTCATATATTATATGCTGTAGCAGTGCTTCTGTACAGCTTGCCTTTACAGAATGACCTGCTTTTATGAAGAGCAGTCTGGCTGCAGCACATGAATGGCAGATAATGCTGCTATATCCCTCTGTGGGCGTGCAGAAAGACTGTAGACAAATTGGATGGGCAGGAGGACATAGTGCAGAGATACTTGGGTCACTGCCACTCTTAAGCAGAGAGTGGGTGCACAAAAATAGCATGGTGCCCACATCAATCTGTAAGCATGCAGGCAGATCCTGAGTCACCAACTGCACAATCCAAAAACTGATACAACCCAATCTTTAGCCTGTAATCTCTTGGTTCCAGTGAAGACGGTGGTGATAGGAAGAGGGATGGTTGATGGTGATTAGCTGGCTCAGAACTGATGGACTCTCTTTAAACCATATCTTCTTTTTTATTTCCTTCTTAAATTATTGAAAATGGTGTCAAATGATGGCACCAAATGAAAGCTTTTCATATTTTATTTTATTCTTACTGTAAAATGCACATGATAACAAAATCATTCATTCATTCATTCTGTTGGGGGCAATCTGATATTAAGTATACAATACCCATACCCATCAAACATCTTAGGAAAATACTGTTCAAATTTGGCTGAAGAAAGAAAAGCTTCCAATTACTGTGTACCTTCTATGATCTCGGGACATCGTAATGTGCATTAGAACCAAGAAAGTGTGCTTACTGTTGTAATGTAAGTAGCATAGCTGCCAATTTTCTCAAGGCTTTATCAGACCAACAGCAATCTGGTAATGACCAGATAATCTCTTTTAGAGATTTTGTTTAAAGGGTAAACATCGGCCAGTGCAATATAGAAAACATTTCAGAGATAGTAGGAACTGCAGATGCTGGAGAATCTGAGATAACAAGGTGTAGAGCTGGATGAACACACCAGGCCAAGCAGCATCAGTGGAGCAGGGAGGCTCACATTTCGAGCCTAGATCCTTCTCTAGACCCGAAACATCAGCTTTCCTGCTCCCCTGATGCTGCTTGGCCTGCTGTGTTCATCCACCTCGACACCTTGTTATCTCAGTATAGAAAACAAGTCCTTTGCAAAATATTGCCATTATTTTTGTATCTGCCTGAAAGGGCAAATGGGATCTTGGTTTAATGTGTCATTACAAAGAAAGCCCCGTAACAATATGGAGACAGACTGGGCTCTACACCAAATAATGTTTAGAGTCAGAGGTAAGAGAATACCTTAGCACTCTAGCTAAAATTTTTTTTGTTAAGCCACTCATTGGCAAAATAGACAGAATTTTTAAAAGTAACACAGAAATATAGAGAGTAAAATTCTGCTGGGTATTAGCAAAATGCATGGCTATAAATTAGAATGCCCAGAATTAAAATAATGAATGGAGTGTCAGGCCTGTATATCTACCCTCCCATCCCAAAAGTGTGGCCAAACTATTGAGAGACTCAAACTAACTATAACCAGGCTCAGTATAACATATCAACTCTGAATGCAAGTAATCTAAATAACCCATTCACACTGTGTTTTCAAAGTATTATCTGCTTCAATAACACATATTATTTAGTAAAGTCTTTCTACATTAATATTCAAGCTGGACTATACTGTGAGGTATTAGAACTGGTAACTGGACTCTTGAATTCAGTGATGACATGGTTAAGTGCAAGTTTCCAACTTCACAATATTGGAATAATTATTTTCTGCTAAAAATCCATTTTTTGTTATCAAGCTGTTAGTCTGAGGTAGTGGCAATGAATGTGAAGAAATTGAAGTTGAAGAGATAATGGGAACTGCAGATGCTGGAGAATTCCAAGATAATAAAATGTGAGGCTGGATGAACACAGCAGGCCAAGCAGCATCTCAGGAGCACAAAAGCTGACGTTTCGGGCCTAGACCTCTCTGATGAAGGGTCTAGGCCCGAAACGTCAGCTTTTGTGCTCCTGAGATGCTGCTTGGCCTGCTGTGTTCATCCAGCCTCACATTTTATTATCTATTAAATTGAAGTTGAAGCAAGCTGAAAAGCTTTTGTACAAGTAGAAACGTAGATCTAGCACTTTAACAGTCTAGAAATAACAAGCAATGTACGTCACCCATTAGCGGTTGATACTAATAATGTTAATTAAGCTTTAAGTGCCTCACAAAAGTAGCACCTTCCTGTGGATAATGATTTGCATCTGCACACCTGCAGAATGATACTAAAACTATGTCTCCATCCATGATTGGTTTATATAAAAGATACATAAGAATGACACTAATAATGGAGGCATCAACAAAGGAAATAGCAAACTGATGAGAACAGCGCTTATATAGTTTCAGACAGCTTGTTATCTGAAGTGGATTTTAATTAGCTATTTTCTACCTAGCAAACGAGCAAATTAGTCAGAGCCATAAATAAGCATTGGCAATCTGCCCCATAGTGAAACAACTTGAGCAGAGTAAATGACATGAGTTCAGATAAGCTCATCTTTTCAGAAAACCTGGATATAATAGCAACTTGAGTTTTGATTAAATACCCTTCCTTTGATTGAAGTAATGAGAGGGTTTACAAAGGTGCAGTCATTGATGTTGTGTAAATTGATCTTCAAAA
This sequence comes from Stegostoma tigrinum, assembly GCF_030684315.1. Taxonomy (NCBI): domain Eukaryota; kingdom Metazoa; phylum Chordata; class Chondrichthyes; order Orectolobiformes; family Stegostomatidae; genus Stegostoma; species Stegostoma tigrinum. The sequence goes on from NC_081355.1 coordinate 32,643,013, forward strand.
GGTGTTTGGTGTATTGCCATATCCTTGCCAGCAACATTGAATCTCATGGGATTAAACGGAAGGTAGCCAAATGGATATGCAATTGGCTAAAGGACAGGAAGCAAAAGTAATGGCGAACAATCCTTCTTAAACTGGATCTAAGCACACCCTTACGTCCATATAATTTCATACCAAAGCCAATGGTCTCTCTGTTGTATATTAATGATTTGGACATAGTTATACTGAGTATAATTTGAAAGTTTGAGGATGGCATGAAATTCGGAAATCTAATGAACAGAAATGAGGATTAAAACAGACATCAGGAAGACCATAAGCAATTTGGTGAAATGGATGACTGTGTAGAAAATGGGGAACATAAAAGCAGGAAACGCTGGAAATACTGATTGGGTCAGGCAATATCTGTGGACAGAGAAAGACCCAATGTTTTGGATCAAGGAGCATTGGGCATTTGAAATGTGATAGTTGATAAACAAGAGCAAACTAATATAGGCCAGAGTTTACAGGTATTGACTGAAAAATGTCAGATTTCACAATGTATTAAAGGTGCATAGAATGTAATATGTTGCATAGTGTGTGGTTTCAAGCCCTGAATTTCCACCAGGTTCTTTTAATTTCACATGGTAGCTTAGGTGGGAGATTGGCAAAACCGAGGGAGAAATTGGGTAATTGGCTATTATTAGCTAGTCACACTGTTTCTGCAGGGATCACTCAATCCCTTGAGCTCCTATTATTTAATTAGATCATGGTTGATCTGTACCTAAACTACATTGACTGGCTTTTGCTTCCTGTCCCATGATCCATTTGCTTAATAAAATTTGGTGGATTCCAGTCTAGAAACCATCAATTGGAGCAGCATCCTTAGCCTTTTAGGAAAAAACATTGACATTTGCATTATCTTCTGATTTTAAAAAAAGTTCCCTGACTTCATTCTTGAATGTCTGAACACTAACTTTAAGATCATGGCCCTTGTCTGAACATTCCCACCATAAGAAATTATTTTCTTGCACCTTATCGAATCCTCATCAAATCTTTTATCATTTTAGACCCTCAGATTACTCCTCAAGCTTCTAAATTCAAAGCAATAAAACATTAAAAAAAATGTTTTCAATGTATTTTTCAGCTTGCTTGCATCATACATATAAAGATTTTTTTCCACAATCAGGGTTTTGCCCGTCTGCTAATGCACCACGAGAATGTAGGACTCTTGTGTTGATGATGTGGCTGTTTGCTTTCAGTAACAGTACTCATTGCTACATGTATAGAGCTATTTAATAATACAGAATTGCCATCGATATGACTGCCACAAGGATCTGTCTTTGTTTTACTCCACGCCTTGCACTGCTGGCAGGGAAACTATGGATGAAATCCATTTTTAATTGAACACCTAATAATAGATGTGTTTGAGGTAATGGATTTTTCTCCTTATTGTTACTTATAACTGTCTTGCAAGGAAAGTAAGAGTTGATTTTAACTAAAAATAAAGTCACTACTGTTCCACCCTCTCATCAGAGAACAATGACTGGTGATGTTTTTACATGAGGGTCACCACACCTCAGGCATGGAGAAAGATTGAAATGGAAAGTCCTTTATGGTAATACCAGCTGGTGTGAGAATTGAGCCCATGCTGTTGGCGTGATTCTGTATTGAAAACCTATTGTCCAGTCAACTGAGATAACCTAGTTCCCATTTGACACCCCAAATCTGCATAATGTCCAGGTCTTGCAACATCCCGAGCCAAAAAACAGGACTGGCCACTTGCTATATTCCAGAACTATTAACATTAGTTTTCAGCCAGCACCTTAAGCTAAAATCAGGCTGCGAAATAGGCCATAACCACATTTTGGAATCAGAGCTCCACACCATCCTCAGCAGCACAGGAACAGTGCCAGTGAATGAAACATCCATTGCAAATGTCATTGATGTAATGTGGTGCTCAATAGCAGAATTCGATGCAATCATAGTATTGTTGCAGCACCTAAGAATGCCATTCAACCCATCATGTCCATGATGACCCTCTTAAGGACCAATTCTGCCACTCTCCTGCCAGCTGCCACACCCCTGCATATTCTACCTCTTCAGATATTTGGAAAATATAGAAACATTTACAGTACAGAAGGAAGCAATTCTATCCTTTGTATTTGCACAGTCTGATAAATATTTTTATTCATTTATTTGATGTGGGTGTCACTGGCTGGCTGGCATTTATTGCCCATCCCTTGTTGGCTTTGGGGAAATGTTGGTAAACTGCTCTTGAGTCGCTGCAATTTATTTGCTGTAAGTCAACCCAAATTGCCATTATTAGGAAATTCTAGGATTTGACCCCACAATACTGCAGGAATGGCGATATATTCATTCCTAAGATCTGTAATGCTGGACTCATGACTGTGTGGCCAAATTCTGTCCTAACATCATCTACAAGTTTATTAAAGACATCACTATTGTAAGCCAGAACTCATACGATGATGAGAAATAATACAAGAAAGAGAAAAAGTGCTTGGTAGCATGGTGCAAAGATAACAATCAGTCCCTCAATGTCAGCAAAACAAAAGAGCTGGCCGTTGTCTTCAGGAAGCAACATGAAGGGCACGCCTGCAACTACATCAATAGTGCTGAGGTGGAGATGGTCAAGAGTATCAAGTTCCTAGGAGTGATGATCACTGACAATCTGCCCTGGTCCACCCACATTGATGCTACTGTGAAGAAATCACAACAATGCCTCTTCTTCCTCAAGAGGCTAAGGAAATTCAGCTTGTCAGTAAAGACTTGCCTATTTTTATAGATGCACCATAGATGCACTAGATGCATCACGACTTGGTACAGCAATTGCTCTGCCCAGGACCTTAAGAAACCCCAGAGAGTTATGAGCACAGCCCAGTCAGTTACGCAAGCCAGCCTTCCACCATTTACTGTATCTACACTTCTTACTGCCTCAGGAAGATAGTCAACATAATCAAAGACCCTTGCCACCCAGTTATAATCTCTTCCAACTTCTTCCATTGGGCAGAAGGTACAAAAGCTTATATGTACAAATCAACAGATTCAAGAACAACCTCTGCCCCATTGTTATTAGACATCTGAATGGACCTCTCAAATTTTAAATTTAAGCACCTCTTTGAGCACACTCTCTGCAGCTGTAACGTTGTATTCTTTGTTCTGTTCTATTACCCTGTGCACTGTGTATGTTCACTATAATCTCCCGTACTGCACGCAAAAGAAAACTTTTCACTGTACCTTGGTATGTGTGACATATAACAAATCAAATCAAATCAAAAAACTCTCCAAAAGAAAAAAAATGCTCCTCTTCACTGTCCTAAAAGGGAAATCCTAAATTCCTGACTCAACTACAAGAGGAAATATTCTTTCCACATCCACCTTGTGAAGACCATCCAGGATCTTATATATTTCAATCAAGTCACCCCTCACTCTTCTAAGTTCCAGTGAAACAAGCCAAGTCTGTACAAACTTTCCCCACACAACTCATTCATTCTAGGTATTCTAGGATACAGAGGAGATGTGCTATAGACCAAGAGGCTATAGACCAAAATCTGGACAGTGGGATTAGATTGGATAGCCACCTGTTGGCTACGACTGACACAATGAGCCTCCTACGTAGTACATTTCCATGTTTCTATACCACTTAAACCATCTGCCTTACAGTATTCATCGTGGTGTCACTTTGAAAAAGCCTCAGTTGGAAAACAGATTAGGGTCTTTTTGCAAATTAGCAGAAACAATCAGCATGACTGAGGCTGTAGAAGTCATGTGTTCCCCCCAAAAACCTGGCAGTGACATTGTCTGAAGCTCACAGATAAACAATGTGCAGAAATAGAAGGGTAGTTTTTATGCATTATTGAAGTGGCTGAAAGACTCCAATTGGGATATAATCCAACACCATCCAACACCAAGGATAAAGAGCAATGCTCGAGAGTTGTTTGTTGTCACTTTGTAATTATCAATAAATAAATCAAACGGTACATCTGGAGTCGTTTTAATGAATTTAATGAATAAAAGTTGTGCAAAGAATTGTTTGGTTAATAGCAACTTATTAAAGTGAAACCAATGATAGTGCCTTAGGAAAATAGCCAAGTGAAATGGTTAAGCCATACATGTTAGGTCACTGCACAGTTTACACTCTATGAGTTGAGCCCATATGTTCCTAGCTTTTTTTACCTTTATTCATTCACGGGATGAGGGTGTTGCTGACAAGGCAACATTTATTGCCCATCCTTAACTGCCCAGAGGGCAGTTAAAAGTCAACTACATTGCTGTGGGTCTGGAGTCACATACAGGCCAGACCAGATAAAGATGGCAGATTCCTTCCCTAAAGGCCATCTGTGAACCAAAGGAGCTTTTTGACTATTGACAATGCACTCAGGGCCATCATTAGATTTTTAATTGCACCATCTGCTGTGGTGGGATTTGAACCTGGATCCCCAGAATGTTATCTGGGTCTCTAGATTAACAGTCCAGTGATAATAACACTAAGCCATTGCCTCACCCACCTCGCTGCATGCTGCAGCTAGTTTTGAAGATTCCTGTATCTTGACTGCAGGAAAGTGCAAGTGTGTGGACATCAACAAAAAAGGAAAAGCGGTATTAATTTTGCTCTCTTCAAGACATTTCAAAGCGCTTTATAGCCAATTAAATTCTTCCAAAAGGTTGCTATTCTTGTCTAGGATGCACAACCGCTGATTTGTTCACAGCATAGTTCACCATGCTAACATAAATGTCCAGAATATCTGTTTTAGTGAGGTTGGCTAAGGGATAATTATTGGGCAAGTCATAAGGAAGAACCTGCCTGCTTCAAAAAATAATCCCTTGGGATAGTTTTTGTTCAACTAACACATCTTTGACAGTGTGGTCTATCCACAACACTGCATTCAGTTGCCATCCCTCTATGTTATAATTCAGCCTTTGGCGTAGAAACCCTAACATTCTGATTTAGAAGTGAGGGTACTATCAGCGAGCCAAAAAACGCTATTGAGAAGCAACGAAAATAAACAACGATAAATTTCCGGTGACTAACCAGACAAGATTTATTCCATTGTTTCCAGAAGATAAAAAAAGATTTTTTTTTGGCAATGAACATACGCATCCTGTGCACACAACCCTAACAAAATATAACCCTGTAGTATTTTAAGGAAAACAGCTTTCCTTTCAATAATAGGATCCTACCTGCTGTGAAGCTACTCAACTTGAGTTAACACAAGACTCCTCATAACAGATAGAAAAGTATCTCAGGAATTCTTCAAAGTAATTGAATAATTCAACATAAAGTGATTTGAGTGTAAGCAGCAAGAAAGAAAATCATCTTTTATTTAGTAGCTGAGTGGTGAAATAATATTTTACAGCCATAGGGTTTTGTAGCGTCATTCATTAAATATTTACTGCATGCATTTTTTTTCTCTGTTATCTTTGTTTCAGTCAGAAGAGAACTTAAGCTTCATCTTCACAGCCCAAATTAGTTTCACAGATTTCTCTGTACTAATGAGGTCTGAAAGACTTCTTCTCTGCAGTGCGTCTGATTGCTTATGTATCTATCCTCTTATTAGTTTGAATTAACTTTGACATGAAGTCAATGATGGGTTTGAAATGCTGGCCATCAATTCCTTGGGCAAAACAAAACATTCTTTTCCTAATTCTTATTTTGATGGGGCATAGCCAAGACATATTTTAAAAGGAATTTGCAGTGAAAATATCATGTCAATGGTGTAAAACGGGCATTTCTTGGAGGATGATCATTCCTGATCTGTATTCAGTCAGAGCTGAGTTTTGCCTGTTCAGGTTTCTCCTTGACATGAGGTTTGGCCCAGATTCCAATCTGCCTCATCTCTGCAGGCAGTGCCTGTTAACTTGCTGCTGACAACAATAAAGTGGTTCACAGCTGTGCGTGGAGATATGAAAAAGGTAAATGAAAACACTTTAATATATATATATTTATTTTCCACCAGGTAGAAACATTCTTTACCACATTATGTGCCTTACAGGAGTACTTCATAATATAAAATGCTGTTCCCACTTTTAAAAAAACTTTAAGCTTGTAATGGACTTTAATTTGAAACTAAAGTGGAAATTTCAGCCAAAAGTAATGATTGCAATCTATCGACAAGCGCAAGAAGGAAGAGTGATGGTAGAGATTTCAGCTAATGAATACAGCTAATTTATCTTTCAAAACTATTTAATTTACTGATAATTATATGCCTTTTCTGTGATTGTAAATTTTGCTCGCAGTGATAAAGATTATTGCGAGTAGCAATGTTTATTACCTATAAATTCATTACAAAAGTACATTCATTAACATGAGTTAATGATATCAGAGCAGGTGATGCATTGTGACTGCAGTATGGAGAGATGATGGATAGGCTAGGATAAATAAGCCTGCAGTAAGTGATTACAGGTCCAGGAGTTTTAACTCAGAGTCACTGAGCTGGAAGTTAAGTTGCAGGTACTGTGGTGTGTCAGTGGGGGCATGGAGGTGGGTTGGAGGGGAAAGGTGGAGTTGCAAGTATACCGTTTCAGAAAGTAGTCACACCCATTGGGATAGGACCTTTTAGTTTGGTCAATGATCAGGGGCAGGTAGATGTGACTACGAGTGGGTCAATTAAAGGGGTTGAGAAGGTTTGGAGGAGCCGAAGCCCTTGCAAGTATCACACAGGCATGAGGTTCTTGAAACCTGTATGGGCTAAAGGGAGGCTTACAGGATGGACAAGCAAACTGACATCAGCACTCTGGTACAGAAACCATTCAAGCTGGAAGAGGAAATGGGAATGTCCTGCTACTTGGGGACAATATAGTCAAAATACTGGACACAGTTCTCTGTAGCCAAGCGCAGGAGTTCAGATGACTGTGTTGTCTGTCTTGTGCCATGTGGGATCTGCCCTGGGATGGGAAGGAACTGGTAGTGGGAGGGGTAGGATCCAATGGTCCTGTTTTACATAAGTATCAATGACAGTGAGAAATAAGAAACAGATACAGGTGAGGGAGTATGAGCAGGTAGTGATCAAATTGAAAGACAGAATTTTGAAGGTAATAGTCTCTGGATGATCTCCTGACACATGAATAAATTCCTGCATTCTTTACTGGCTCATGGGCATCAATGACAAAGCCAGTTTTTGTTGTCCACCCCTAATTACCATGAACTGAGGGCAGTTCAGGGTCAACCACATTGCTGAAGGTCTGAAGTCACAGGTAAGGGCAGCAGATCTTCCTTCCCTAAAGGACATTAGTGAATCAGCTGGGTGACTCTATAAGCCTGCATTTCCCATGACTAATCCACCTAGCCTGTACATCTGTGGGCACTATGGACAATTTAGCATGCTCAATCACCTAATTTGCACATCTTTGGACTGTGGGAGGAAACCAGAGTACCCGGAGCAAAACCACACAGACACGGGGGAATATGCAAACTCCACGCAGAGAGTCACCAGAGGGTGGAATCAAACCAACCTCCCAAGTGCTGTGAGGCGGCAGCACTAACCACTGAGCCACTGTGCAATTTCAGTCCAGAAATTAGCAAACAATTTGAAATTTCACAGTTGCTATGGTGGATACTGAGCCCTTGTCCCCGGCCTGGGTGTCCAGATTACTAACATGATTATGGTTTCAGTATGCTACCACATTAAAGATGGAACATAAAAGTAATGGAATATAAGGTTTGGAATATAAAAGCAGGGATGATTTGCTACAATTGTACAGGGCATTGGTGACTGCTGTGTATAGCTTGGAACTCCTTAGTTATGAAAGATCATAATGCATCAGAAGTAGTTCAGAGGTGCACACGACTGAGCCTGGGATGAGGGGCATGTTTTCTTGTCAGGAAAGGTGGAAATGCTGAGTTTGTATTCATTAGAGTTGGAAGAACAAGAGACAATCTCACTGAAATATGTAGGTCCGGACCTTCCAGTCCCTTGATAGTTTCAGACCTAACATGGACAAACAGATATTTGTCATGACCCCTCAGAATTCCCAATAATAGGCTTCATAATTATTGCCCAGAAAGTTTAACCTTTCAAGTGGTAATTATCTAATATCCAAAATCTCCTGAGAAAATCCCAACTCTGAGTTCGAGTAAGAGATTTCAAAGGCATCTGATTCATCTGTCTAGATAGCTTTGCAGGAAACATTAGTGAAATTAAAACCTGCTCTCGTTCTTGCCTCATTATAAAACTAACCACTTCAACTCCATACAAAACCCTTTCACTGACTCCCAATAAATGTCTAACACAATACCCCACTCTACCACCCAACACCCCCCATCCCACCCCAGACACCTAATGCCATATCGGACATCTGACCCCTGAGGCACCTGGACACCTGCCCATCCCTTGCAGCAGTACCGGCTCCCCATGCCGCTTTAAATAACTAGAACATAGAACATTACAGCACAGGACAGGCCTTTGGGCCCTCGATGTTGCGCCAACCTGTGAAACCAATCTGAAGCCCATCTAACCTACACTAGTCCATAATCATCCATATGTTTATCCAAAGACCATTTAAATGCCATTACAGTTGGCAAGTCTACTACTGTTGCAGGCAGGGCATCCCATGCCCTTACTATTCTCTCTGAGTAAAGAACCTACCTCTGACATCTGTCCTATATCTATCAGGTCTCAATTTAAAACAATGTGCCCTCATGCTAGCCATCAACATCTGAGAAAAAGGGCTCTCACTGTCCACCCTATCTAATCCTCTGATCATCTTGTATGTCTCTATTAAGTCACCTCTTAACCTTCTTCTCTCTAATGGAAACAGCCTCAAGTCCCTCAGCTTTTCCTCATAAGACCTTCCCTCCATACCAGGCAACATCCTTGTAAATCTCCTCTGCACCCTTTCCAACGCTTCCACATCCTTCGTAGAATAAGGCAGCCAGAGCTGTACGCAATACTCCAAGTGTGGGGACACCAGAATTTTGTACAGCTGCAACATGATCTCATGGCTCCGAAACTCAATCCCTCTAACAAAAAATCCTAACACACCGTACACCTTCTTAACAGCCCTATTAACCTGGGTGGTAACTTTCAGGGATCTATGCACATGGACACTGAGATGTCTCTGCTCATCCACACTGCCAAGAATCTTATCATTAGCCTAGTACTCTGTATTCTTGTTACTCCTTCCAAAGTGAATCACCTCACACTTTTCCGCATTAAACTCCATTTGCCACCTCTCAGCCCAGCTCTGCAGTTTATCTATGTCCCTCTGTAACCTGCAACATCCGTCCGCACTATCCACAACTCCACCGACTTTAGCGTCATCCATAAGTTTACTAACCCATCCTTCTATGCACTCATCCAGGTCATTTATAAAAATGACAAACAGCAGTGCCCCCAAAACAGATCATTGCAGTACACCAATAGTAACTGAACTCCAGGATGAACATTTCCCGTCAACCACCACTCTCTGTCTTCTTACAGCTAGCCAATTTCTGATCCAGACCGCTAAATCACCCTCAATCCCATGCCTCTGTATTTTCTGCAATAGCCTATCGTGGGGAACCTTGTCAAACGCTTTACTGAAATCCATGTACACCACATCACCCGCTTTACCCTCATCCACCTGTTTGGTCACCTTCTCAAAGAACTCAATAAGGTTTGTGAGGCACAACCTACCCTTCACAAAACCGTGTTGACTATCCCTAATCAAATTATTCCTTTCTAGATGATTATAAATCCTCTCCAACACATTACCCACAAGTAAGAGATCCCATATTAAAGCCTGAGTAAGAAATAATCACATAATTGATTACAGTAAGAACAGTGCAAGGAGGAGAGCTGGGTAACACTTGCCCTCTTGAGCTGAAGTCGATTGCAGAGTGACTGCAGTATAATAGTCGGTGAAGTTGCCATAAGCCCCAGAGCCACTCTTTATAAAATAATAAAATTCTAACAAGACTGGACAGGGTAGATGCAGGGAGGACGTTCCCGATGGTGGGTGTGTCCAGAACCAGGGGCCACAGTGTGAGGATTCGAGGTAGATGATTTAGGATGGAGGTGAGGAGACATTTTTTCACCCAAAGAGTGGTGAGTGTATGGAATTCATTATCACAGGTAACAGCTGATGCCAAAACATTGAATGTATTCAAGAAGGGACTAGAAGTAGTGCTTGAGACAAATGGGATCAAAGATCACAGGGAGAAAGTAGGATTAGGCTATTGACTTGGACACAAGAGCCATGATAATGAAGTATGGCAGAGTAGACTCGAAGGGCCAAATGGGCTCCTCTTGCTCCTATCTTTCATATTTCTATGTTTCATTAGAGAGACAAAACTGGTTGTGTATTTAAACTGAGAGTCACCACACTTTCAGTCAGCAGCAAGGTTGAGAAGGCTAAAATAACATTGTAACTTCGGTCAGTACAGGAATCAAATCTGTGTTATTGCTATCACCTTGCGTCATAAACCAACCATCCAACCAACTCAGCTATCTGATCTCTTCTGTGTTTGCTGCATGTTGTATATCTTTCAGTATACTATTTAGTATGCATGAACGGAGCCATGACATTGTATGCCAGATCACATGGAGTTGGATCCTGGGCTTATATGTCTCCAAATATGATGTCCTCTCTTACTACCCTCTGTGCACAGTTCTTTCCAATGAAGCCTGTTGCTATTCACGTACAGTGTCTAGACCTCACATTATTACTGGTGGGTCCTCTAGGGAGAAGAGTTCAAAATATTATTAACAGACAGCTCCATCTGCGGTAGGTGGCTGACCCAGTGGTCAGGGTCTGAGAACGGAGAAAAACAAATACTATTTGTTAATTCTCCCTGACTGAGGCTTACATGTTAGTAGCACACAACATGTCAACCTCTTGAGATGGAGCTAATGAGAAAATAGCTTGTTAATTTAATTTACTGCCCAGCCCCCCACCCACCATTCTGCACCTTCTTAGTTTGGTTTTCTGTTGTCTCAGATCTATCTCCATAGTCCCCTGTTATCAGGCACTCCAGTAGGGAGAGCTCCATAGATTAGAACAGGGAGAAAAATGACTTTTGATAACAAAGCAAAGTATTCACATGTAACCAGAGTGGTTCAGAAGGCTGCAAGGATGGGTGAAGAATGAAATCTCAAGAGATGAGGAGAAGGTGGTGCAATTTTTGATCCAATAAAAACAGAAGTACTGGAAACACTCAGAAGGTCTGGTGACATTTGCGCAAAGAAAGACAGCGATCAGTAACCATGCAAGAACATGATACAGTTAATCTAAAACAGTTCCCCTTATAAAAAACAGTCACATCATTATTTATCTTGAAGGCTTTTCTGTGCCTTATTTCCTTTTACTGGACAAAATGAATTCCTCTTCAGTTTTTGTCATACTTGCTAAGAGCACATATCGAAGTCTGGTGCTTTTTTTTAATGGGCAACATTCATCAAACTCCTAACACTGGGCTCACATTTTATATGAGACTATCATTATTTTGACTGCTATTAAGGCAAGAGAGAACATGCTTTTTAATGAGCTATCTGGGATCATCTACAGCCTTTTTTTGTTCATTTGGCTGTATTATCCCCTTGTGCATTTCCATTGCACAGCCAAAGAGCTTTCAGAGCTGGAGTCAAAACACTGTGACGATTCTCACAGTCAGACTTGGCAAAGGCAGAATCAACATGGGGTCAGCAGAGCCAGCCCACTCACCATAGCTTTGCTGATCTCAGAGACATTTGGGAATGCCTTAGCAGCCATCAATCATTGAGAAAATATTTTAAAAACAAACCAGATTTGCTACGTTCTGGATTAAGTTGCTCATCAAAGTGATTGACAAAGTGGTAAAGTAATGGTCTTTGCAAACTGACTCCTTCACTTAGTACAAAATTTCTTCTTGTGAATTCTACATTATTTGTGGCTTCTAGCCTGTGACACCAGTTAAAAGAAATAAAAAGCAGAAGGATTTGCATTTATGTGGCACCTTGCATTATCTCAGGGCATGACAATGCACTTTATATATGAGTACAGTTGCTCGGTGGTTAGCACTGTTGTCTCACAGATCCAGGGACCCGGGTTCAATTCCAGCTTTGGCCAACTTTCTGTGTGGAGTTTGCATGTTCTCCTATTTGTCTGCACATGTTTCCTCCAGGTGCTGTAGATTTTTCCACAGTCCAAAGTTGTGCAAGATAGGTGGCTTGCTCATGCTAAATTCCTCATAGTGTTCAGGAATGTGTAGTCTAGGCACATTAGCCATGGGAAATGCAGGGTTACAGGGACAGGGTAGGCGTTGTGTCTGTAGAGAAGCTCTTCGAAGGGTCAGTATGGACTTGTTGGGTTGAATGACCTGTTTCAACACTGTATGGATTCTAGTTGAGCTCTGCATGAATACCCAATGGGAGCAGTCGTATCATGTTCAGATCCTAAGAAAACTTAGTAGTTAAAGCTCACAAGCTTATGTAAAGTGCGTCAATTGCAATCTTGCTATCCACTAAAATAAAACCAGAAAGTGCTGGGGAACTCAGAAGATGTGGCAGCAGCTGTGGAGAAACTTGGTTAATGTTTTAAGACCAGCCTTTCCAAAGCTTACTTTTATTTTAAATTGCCAGAAACAACAGCATTTTACTTTTATTTGAGTGTGTGATATGCTACCCTTGTTAACTAAGATAAGTTCGGTCGCATCAATGGTCTGTACCCCACAACTGAGAGCTGTACAGAGCCTAGACTCCACATAGAGAAACAAAGATTGGTGGCAAAATATGACTCAAACCAGAATACGGTGGCATGGTATCTGAAGATATGAGAGCTACTAAGTTTGAAACATACCCTGCTTTGCACAATACTAACTCTCACTCCACAGATGATGTGCAATCGGGTGACTGCTGACCCTTGAAATGTAATAGCAGCATGTTACTTCATTAATTGGAAGGAGACAGCCAGCACTGGCATTGCTCCCTCTATAAAGGTTCAGTTAATTGCAGTGTCTAATCCCTGACAATGCCTGAGCATTTCTACATGACTAGACACTCATCGGCCATAATTTAATGGAAGTGAAGGTGAGGGTGGGTCTCACCCAACAACTGAAGAGCCAGCAAGAATCTCACACCGCCTCTTTTCCGAAAGCCTTGCAGAATTGAATGGTAACCGCGCATTTAAATAGGCACCAGGCCTTCCCTGGGGTCAAAGACCCCAGGATTGGAAATCCTGTCCTGCCCCACTAAGGACTGCCAGCCAACTAGAGGCCAGTAGATGTCTATGGAAGGCAGCCCCTGTAGGAGTGGTGGTAAATATTGGAGGTGAGCCCACCCAAGGTCCCCAAGATCACCAGATCCAGGACACAGAGGAGTGATGGAGGGATGGGGTGGGAGGGGCAGATGGTGGAGGTGGGGGTGGGGGTGGGGGTGGGGTGCAGAAATTGCCACGGCACTGTTCGGCAACAAGAGAAGGGAATGGGTTTCTGAGCAGATCTCACCTTCCTCATTCAGTGTTGAGCATCCGAAGGTGATGGAGCGCGAACAAGGCTTGTTTTTTGTACTACCTGTGTGGCACGTGCCTTGTTTGCTGTGGACTGAATATCCACTGCAGGTTTCAATTTAACAGCAGGGTGGGAAGGTTGCCCACACAGTGGTAACAACGTTCCGATTCACAAAACCAGCAATACTCTGCCTGATTAAAATACCCCTCCCCACGCTCTGCACAAGGGAATTCATCTCAGCGGAGTCTGTTAAAGTCCTTCTAACTTGTTGAACTTAGAGGGGGCAAGGCTTATTGAGCAGGGAAGATATCACTGACCACAGCAGGAAAGCGAAGCATAGTTAACAGTACTTATAGTTTTATATTTTCGTGCTGTGATTTCTGCTCCCAAATTGGTTCATCAATTTTGAGCAAATCATCATAAAAGTTTGCAATGCATTAGTACACTCACAGACAAATCGCATGGAAAATGTGATCAAACACTAATAAGGTATCATTTCTGCTTAAAGGATTTAACCTACACAATGATCGTTCAAAATAATCACCCTGCCATTGGCTCCTGATCTAATTCCAAATCTATTATAAAATAGATTGCTTAAACATGTACACAATATCATTGACAATGAAAATTTTTTTTTCAAAAAGTCCCAGTGAAGGTTATCATGGTAGAATTCATGTTTTGTTCATTTAAAGGTTAACACTTCTCTATACTTGTGTTTAACATGAGGGGAATTAGGGGAGTGTCAAATGTACCGGATGCTCAAGTACTTTTTCATATCAATGACTGGCTAATATGATTGGGCTCAACAAATTGATTAACTAACAATCACAAACCTATTGCAAAGTCACTAGTTCGCAATCATAGCCACGATAATAAGCCACTCTGTACCAGGCAATACGTCATATTAAAACAGAATGCAAATTCAGAGTGTCACTAATGATTTCTTTTGCAACAACAATTTACATGAATATAATGTTCTTTGTATGCAGATGATCCAAAGCAGTTTAGTAAGGACAGAACGAGACAGAAAACCAAGAAGAAAAAAATTGGAAACATTCCAAAGGCCACAGCAAATAAAAAAATAAAATTTGAAGAGGCTTTTTGAAGCTAAGCAAAAAATCCAGGGAGCATTTTCCATATTTACGCTGCACCTGGATGAAAACTAAAAATTGATGAAACATAAAGCCTTGTTTGAAGTGGTCACATTGATCTAGATGTCTCCCATATTTTGCCGTTCCCTTACTTTGAGTGCCTTTTTCCATATCATTGCAGTGATGTTGAAATTCATAGTATACAAACAAGAACTTTTTTCACATTCTACAAAGGTTACATGCTCAAACAGATTCAATTTCATGTTCAAACACAGTTCAAGTAATAGTGTAAATCACATATTAATTGTAAATAATTCAACAACTGTGCTATTTTGCCTCTGTATAATTATAAATGTCATAAATAAACTTGACTATGTACTTAGCCTAAAGGTTATGATCTGATTTTGAAGTTTTGGAATGGCTTAGAAAGTCTTGTGGGACATGTACAGATTTGGAAGCATGACACTGCATAGTAAAGGATGGTTATTAGAACTGTAATCCATTACCCCTGTTCAAGTTACGAATAAGAGAGTCCATTTCGCATTGTGGAAGAAAAAGGTATGTACAAATATAGAAACTGGATTTTGCTGTGATCATAGGCAAAAAAGCTGAGAGAATGCTTTTGGTACAACAAAGTGTAGAGCTGGATGAACACAGCAGGCCAAGCAGCATCTTAGGAGCAGAAAAGCTGACGTTCCAGGCTTCGAATGGTACAACACTCCTATTTCTATTTCCTTTAACAAGGCATTAAACTGAGGGCATTGTTCCCCTAGAATTAGACATAAAACTGATTTGACTCTCCATCTACAGTAAGGGCTTTTGTGGTGCACTAGTGGTATCCCTACTTCTATATCAGAATGCCTCGGTTCAAGTATTACCTGCCCAGAGGTGTTTTGTAATGTGTCTGAGCAGCTTTATTAAAAAGGGAAACAAAATTTATATGCATGTTGCTGTTTTGGAAAAAAAGAAGAAAACGGCAGATATGTCAAGGCTCATATTTATTCTTCAACCAGTATTCCAAAAAAACGATGCCCTGACCATTGTCTTATTGAGGTTTGAGAGTGTTTGCTGTGTAGAAATTGGCAACTATGTTTTCGATAATGCAATGATGAAATTTGCTCAAAAGCGCTTCAATAGTTGTAACACTCTATGGGATGTCTTCCTTACCTTTCATTCCACAGTATGCTTGTTGTGTAAATGTAATATGTTTATAATATGTTACATGCCACCCGCTGGCATTTTGCTGAAGATGCCCAATTTGATTTGGTACTCATTCTATTCTGTCATTCGATAACAGCAGTAGCCAAAAAAACAGCGACCCAGAAACTGCATAACAGTACCGTGCGTTTGAATGATTGGGTAAACTAGACCAGGGCTGTAATAAATAAACTGAAGCACTTGGATTTCCAGTATTTACCTGAGATCCTGTCTGCCCTCTCAGATGGATGTAAAGGTATCTGGAGACTATGCAAAGAAAAACAGCTGTAGTCTCCCTTTTATTGTGGTCAATGCTAATCCCTCAACTGACATCACTAAAAGTGTACCCCAGGTCAATTATCCCAGCACAGATTCTGGGATCTTGCTGTGTGAAAATTGGCATTTCCTACATTGAAAACCTAACAACATTTCCAAAGTACTTTCGGCTGTAAAACAATTTGAAACACCATATAAATGCAAGTTCTTTGTTCTGTTAAATACAATGGGGTCTGAACTATGACAAATATATTCGTTATTCAGCCAAGGAATTTTTAAGGTCTCATTTCTGTTCACCCTGGTTAAAAAGACGTCTTCATTCAAGCGTAAACCTGATTCGAGCATTGCAGTTTCATTTTTGCAAATGTGTTGTATGCTTGCCAGCACTAGGCTGTATTCTTCTCTCTAACTGGAGCGATCTTGGATTTCTTCCAGTCATCTCCCCGTCAGTTGCGGGTCAGTTTCACAAATGTTCATGGTCCACCAGCTGCTGAGATCTGTGTACTCTGGCTGACCTAGCAGAGGTATTGTCAGTAAGCAGATTTCACCATTAAAAAGCTTGCGAAAGTTTTAACTGAAAAAAGGAACCAACCATTATGGCATTAATAATTGTGGAAACTCCAATCAGAGGGATGTGCTAATCTGTCCCAGATATAGGTGCATGAAGTAGGGTATAAGAAGCAGATAGCAAAGTTCAGGCTTTGAGATTGTCAACTCAGTTTTTGCTAACATTTCATTGCCCTGGAGGGCTGTTAACTCTTTTTAAACTGGAAGAGTTTAACTCTTCCAATCGAGATTCAGCTTTTGTTTGTGTAGGCTTTACAAAAGTGGCAGCATTGCCCCAGATCCACATACCCATTATGTTCAAACAGGTTTCTCCATTTTTCTTTTCTCCTTGGTGTTTTCTCAATGCAATGAAATAGACAGGCAACCTAATGCCAGTTTCCCCTTTCTACTGATATGTCACACAGTTATTCACTTTGGATGTAGCTAACCAATCAAAGCAATTCTCAAATCAATACTCCATTATGCCTGCCATTCTATTCTCCTGCAAATAATCAACTCAACAAGGCTTTTGCTGTAGAAAGTTTATGGTCGGTTCAACTCCATAGACAATTCAAATGTCTGATATGCCCCATCTAGCACATCCATTTCCATACCACATGTTGTATCTGGAGCTTGGTATTGCAGAACTTGAATACTGCTGCAAAACGAGACATGTTGTTGTAGCTTTTCATCTTGCACTCATCAGGATAGACATAAGGGGTAGAATCTTCCCAGCCCTGGGAAACATACGCTACAGCATGTAAGTTGGCAAAGTTGGACGAGATGTCAAGTGAGACCCTTCATGATGTCAAGACTTGAAGTCACATTTTCCAACCAAGTGTTGGGAAGTCAAACCAAGATTTTTGAGAGCAAGTCGTGGCAGTCTAATAGCCTGAATTACCATTCATTATCACCCTCATTATTACCCAATCTCATCTCATTAACACATAGTCTCCCATTCTACTACCTGCCAGATAGCTACCAAGATTTCACAATGTGAACGTCAGAGTAGGTACATCACTTGCTCCTTCTGACTTGCATCTTGGACAGCCAGCACCAACATCTCAAGGTACGGTCCATGGGCTGCAGCCATACACACTCTACACTCCATATTGGCATCTGAGCCAGGTTCTCTGCCTCATCACAGCATTATCTCCATTCCACTTACAGTACACTTTCACACCTCAGTGTTGCATTTTGGACAGCAGAGGCACAATTCACCAAATTATCCTTCAAGGGCACTTTCTACAGCAGGGCAGGCACTCAGCTTATCTCAGGGCTGGTTGCTTGCTGTCATAGTTCTCACTAACTTTCTGCCTACATAATGCTCTCAGCATCCCTGCCTCGTCTTTTGGCTGTTTGATTGCTCAGCCACACCTTAAAGATTCACAGAATTTCTGTTTTGACTTGACTTTTAGCTCCAACACAAAGCCCATGAAGTTCATCTTGATTGTCAGCACTGATTAGATAAGGGGCAGACATGTTGCTGTATGGCACCATGCTACATCAATGTTATACCTGCACCTGTGCCACACGTATACTCACCAATCACAGACCATGTGCTTTAAGCTTATCAGCCATGTCCCAAAGTCTAAGGGGAATAGTCTTCAGTAAAGTCCAGGGTGATAGCCTGCGGTGAAGGTGGGGAATGTTATGTCACTGCAAATCAAAGGCAACCTTCAATATCAGTCTCAGGGCTTGTACATAGTCAGATGGCTGCACCAGGTGACCAGTCAGGGACACACACTCTGCAGTTCTGGAACTGAGTCACAATCCGTAGTCTCAGGGCAAATAGTCTGGGGAAGTCACAGAAACACAGTGTGAGAGCTATACAGGTATCAGCCAAGGGCATAGTCACTCAACTTTTGGGTTAAGTCACTCAGGGCAGTGGGATTCAGTCCGTTCTAAGGGAGGATATTATCAAAAGCCCATTGTTGCTGGCCAGAAGCTGGGGATCTTAACTTAATTGTGGTTATTGGAGACATCATTATGCTGGGATGCAGAGGGGATAACAATTGTAAACAGGACGCAACTCACTATCTATCTGGCGGAGATAATAAGGTACTGAAGACAAAAGGGTAATACGTAGAGGGGATGGGGGAGAGGTCATTTATTATAAGCAGCACTCCAGCTTCCATTGGGAACTTAGTTCACTACTGTATTTAACATATTTACTTGATATATCTGTGGCTTGTGGAGTGGAAAGTGAGCAGTTGACTTTAAATAGATGCATTGGCTGACCTGGGGAATCTGAAAGTCTATGGATTGACTGGGAGAATAGCCAAGAAAGGGGTGTTTATGTTTGGAGGTTCCCCACGAGGCTGAGCCAGAAACTCACTGCTTGAGGAGTGATTGCTGATTCTTCTCCCATCATTCTGTGAATTACGAGTGTGGAATGGAGCTGAAAATGGTTGTTACCATAACCAGCATTGGCAGGATGTTTCATTCTGTCAGGGAGGGACAATCAAGTTCAAGAGTTGTGAGGGCCTTCTAAGGGGAATATCATTACCCAGACAGCCCACAGAGTGAAGCTGAAACACACCTGAGAGCACTGCATGCTTTGGGAACCTGAGACATGAACCTTCTAAGTGCAGTCCAAATACGCTGGACCATATTGGGTGGACATAGGTGGACAGGCAGGTAGTACTGAGGAGGTGGGGAAGCTGCAGAAAGATTTAGACAATTTAGGAGAGTGGTCCAGGAAATGGCTGATGAAATTCAATGTGAGTGATTGTGAGGTTTTGCACTTTGGAAAAAAGAATACAGGCATGGACTATTTTCTGAATGGTGAGAAAATTCATAAAGCAGAAGTACAAAGGGATCTGGGAGTGTTGGTCCGGGATTCTCTAAAAGTTAACTTGCAGGTACAGTCTGTGATTGAGAAAGCAAATGTAATGTTGTCGTTTATCTCAAGAGGGTTGGAATATAAAAGCAGTGATGTGCTTCTGAGACTTTATAATGCTCTAGTTAGGCCCCATTTAGAATACTGTGTCCAATTTTGGGCCCCACACCTCAGGAAGGACATACTAGCCCTGGAGCGTGTCCAGCGGAGATTCACACGGATGATCCCTGGAATGGTAGGTTTAACGTGTGATGAACGGCTAAGGATCCTGAGATTGTACTCGTTAGAGTTTAGAAGGTTGAGGGGAGGTCTAATAGAAACTTACAAGATAATGTATGGCTTAGAAGGGGTGGACGCTGGGAAGTTGTTTCCGTTAGGCGGGGAGACTAGGACCCATGTGCACAGCCTTAAAATTAGACGGGGTAAATTTTAAACTGAAATGAGACAACATTTCTTCAGCCAGAGAGTGGCTTGTGGAATTCATTGCCAAGGAGTGCAATGGAGGCTGGGACGTTAGATGCCTTCAAGGCAGAGATCAACAAATTCTTGATCTCAGAAGGAATCAAGGGCTACAGGGAGAGTGCAGGGAAGTGGAGTTGAAATGCCTATCAGCCATGATTTAAATGGCGGAGTGGACTTGATGTGCCAAATGGCCTTACTTCCACTCCTATGTCTTATGGTCTTATGGACATCAGGAATCAGTCCTACTAATGGCTATGATGCATAACAATGTTGGTCCACCCGCACAAATTGACCCTACTTTCCGATGTAGCAGTCAGCTACAAATTATCTATCCCCTGCACATAGTACAGGAACTATTCTCTTCACACCTTGGACAATCAAACATTGTGTGGTGCGAACCATGTTTAGGCTCTACACCTTCAATCTATAGTTACAGCAGGACGGACATTCACTCACCCAGCTAATGGAAGGTGAACCTATTCTTCAAACATGATAATTTACAGTAATTTATCACTCATGCCATTTTGATGCCTTCAGAAAGTCTTCCTTTAGCATTCTTTCCTTGTGAAGATGCTGAAACATCCATATCTCAGCAACCAAGTAAGAAGTATTGTTCATTGCTGCACTCTGCTCCCACTATTCCCACTGTGAATGGGAACATTCCACAACTTTTTACTTTTCAGCCACAACACATTATCTCTGATGAAGGGTCTAGGCCCGAAACGTCAGCTTTTGTGCTCCTGAGATGCTGCTTGGCCTGCTGTGTTCATCCAGCCTCACATTTTATTATCTTGGAATCTCCAGCATCTGCAGTTCCCATTATCTCTGACATTATCTCTTCTGTTTCCTGTAGGTACCTACAGGATTTTGGTCTCTAGTCCTCGCTAGTGAGAACCAAGAGGAAAGGACTGAGCCAGACGAAAATTATTGATACTGCTGTTGGTGTGATGTGCAGGTGGGGAGAAGTGATGAGCCATTCCTAGTGAGCAGCACCAACAGCTTGCAGGGTAATGAGAACATGGTCATGGGTGGGCAAGATCAAGTGAGGGAAGAGTTTTGCATGAAATGGTAAGAATGTTGGATCATGAGCCTTAGTGAGAAGTGGGTGCGGTGACAGAGACAGAGTGAATGTGAGGGAGCAGAGAGAAGACAGTAACATTTGCATCATTGGAGCAGAGAATGTCATTGACCTTCTGGTGGCACTGCTGACTATCCATCCAGATGATTGAGACTGCGTTGTCTCAGGTGACAATTGCAGACCAGGCTGGCAGAATCTATTGTTTTGATCTCCTCCTGAGGGACGATTGTACCCTCTGTCTGCCCCATAGCATCTTCCAGAACCTTCAGATCTCTGTCTGCAAAGAAAACGACAATTTCCCCTCATCTGTCATGTCTGGGGCAAGTGTCTTCAACAGGGAAGGCAGCTCTAGACTGTCAGCATTTGACCAGGTGCATAGCAGCCTGTTACAGATGGCATTGGTGCCAGGAATTCAGAGATTTTTCAGAAACTATGATTACTTCTGCCTCTGGAAAGTGGGAGAGTTTGGTTGGCATTCGATGAGGGCCTGCCAAAGAGGCCTGGTACCCACACAATGAGGCTTTTTTGGGATAATTATGTAAGAAAACCTGCTAGGCATCACAGGCATGAACACACCATAAAACTCAACAAAAATGACACTTAGCCAGTTTCTGGTAAGGTTCAGTCCAGGAATACCATGTTTCAAAGGGAGCAGTAATTTATATAGCATGCGAGAAAGGATGCTGATTGGTTGGGAAGTGGGTTCCAACTGGTCCAGGTGTGGCCTTGAAGATCGCACAAAGTGACAGCTATCTCCCAGGTGTCTGCTTAAAGATTTGTTGTCTTGTATTCATCATTTATGAAGCAATCATGAAGGTGTCAAGAATAACATTAACAACCAAGTTAAGTTTATCTGTTAGATTTACAAAGTGGATTACTTACTTTGCTGGAAGTTGCCTGTATTCATACACAGAGCCTAGTTCTCTGACGGCAAAAGGAATCACCCTATATTTTATAATTTCTGACGACATAAAAGTTTGGGAGATAACTGGTTCCTGGCGCATTCCTCATGGCAATGCCTAACCAGTCAGAATCAACTTGCCTTTTTTGAAAAATTGTTCTGTAGTCCATTCTCAAAGCAAGCATCTTGACCAATCAGAGCCCACTTACAAGCCAAGCAACATCATTTTCTTTTATACAATATAAATTATTATTCCCTTCTGAAATTTGCCATTTTTGCTTCTGTCCTGATGTGCTGATGAATACAAGACAACAAGAATTGAATATTACGAGGTTGTGGGCTTTCAACCCCCATGCCCAGAGGGAAAGTCAGCTGGAAGCTGAACTGTCCATTAGGAGCACACCTCACAACTATACATCACTGTGGGTGAGTTATATTACCAAATTGCACAACCTCTGCTCCTCACTGGCATTGACATCCTGTCCTCAGGGGCTGCTGGCACCTGCAGTGCCATCAGCTTAGTAATGGCCAGTACCTGTTCCACAAAGCAGGGTCACACAGGAGACTCAATGGAAACTGCCCGAAGGTAGATCTAGGCTACTGGTCAGGGAGGCAGGAGACGTGGTGCGATGCAAGAGGTAGAATTTGCAGAGCAGGCAGATGTGATGAAAGGAGGTGAAGGTGTTCTATCTTCAACAGTGATACCACGGTTGCTCAAAGAGCACTCTTAAAAATTGTATCTCGTTCCATCACATTGTTTTGTAAACCTCTTTCAAAAACCCAGGACTCCATTCCCTCCTGTCTTCAGACTATTGGGGTCAATTGAGCTTCCACCTCGCTCAGTTGAGGCTTAACTGTGTGTTTACATATGGCAAGTGAACTGTTAATTTCAGCACAATCCCACTCTTATATTGTGGGGCTATGCTCAGGAGCAAATGGGAAGATGTTGGGTTAGCCACCCAGACTGTATTACATCTCCTATCCCACACCCACCAAAAAGACACCCAATTAGGTTAATGCATTTTCTAGTCCCTTATCTCTTTTGTCAAAGATAGCACAAATTCCTACAACTTTTCATACTGCCTAACCACGTCAAGATTATCATCATTCTGAACAAACCTCCAAAGCATGCATTTCTTAAAGCCCACTTTACTGTGTAAAAGGTGTTATATAATGGCCTGTCACTGTTTTGTAGAATCAAATTGCATTAAAATTCCCCCCCAGTTAATTTATAAGTCACTCCAGCCCAAGTATGAACTGTGATCCAGTAACAAAAGGCAAAAACTGTGTTATCTGGAACGGGTTAATACCTGATAGTTCAAACATTTCTAATTTGGAAAGATATGCTAAAAGAAATGCAAGCCGATGCTGACTGTATTTCTATAATTAGTTTGTTTGTTTATTTAAAATATTTCAGTTGGTAACTGAAAGAATTGGCATGTTGTGCTAGAGTCTGCATTTCAAGACAGAAATTTATTGCACTTGCATTATTTAATTTAGAAAAATGTTTAATTGGACTCTAAGCAACCAGTCATTAATTAAATGAATCCTCCTCCTCTTTTACTTCCACTTACAGGTTTTATTGCATGCTACCCATTCAATTGACCCAGCTAATACCATGCTGCAATAAGTATATCTAATTGTTCTTATGCTATACAGTTCCTATTTGAAATTGAGCTTTAAATACATGCAAACTTTCAAAATATCTTCTGTCAACTGTTGTTGTGAATTTAATGAGGTCAGCCAGGTGGACCTCATTGAATATGAGTCCCCTGACTGTGGCTGGTAATCTATTCCAGTCAGGGAGCCCTGGGTGACAGATAAGAACAGGAATGTCAAAGGTGATGTTCATTCTGACAGTTGGCTCTGAGGAAGCCTGACCAGTATTGAGTACTATGTACAAGTAAATAAAAGTGACTTGGTGATGGGATATCTGCCTCTGAACAAAATCACTCAGAACAGTTGTCTCTGAATTGTGGTAAGCATTTCTAGCATCATTATTTGGGAAGTTTGGCTCATTCAATCCTGCCATCGAAGGCTGGGCCCAGTATGGGGAATGAATGTGTTAGTTTTTCCAGGCAATGACATTGGGGCAGATGAAAAGCAACAAGTAATTCGCCTGACAGCTTGTGGACCCACAGCTTTCTCAGTTATTAGCAGACTTACATTTCCTGAGGCACCAGATATGAAAATCTTTCAAGAGTAGATGGATTTAGTTAGAGAGTATTACGACCCCAAGCTTCCTCTAATTCTAAGACACTATCAGTTTTACTCGGCAGTTTAAGAACCAGGGAAATCCGTGTCGGGATTTTTGACAAGGTTAAGATGATTGTGACTTGGTTTAACCCTAATTGAGATGCTAAGACACTGGCTTGTTGCTTTTCATCTGCCCCAATGTCATTGCCAGGAAAAACTAACACATTCATTCCCCATACTGGGCCCAGCCTTCGATGGCAGGATTGAATGAGCCAAGCTTCCCAAATAATGATGCTGGAAATTTTGTGGGATTAATTGGGTAACCGCCCAAAAGTGCCTACTAGCAGAAGCCCAACTAGATTTCAAACGGGCACTACAACTGACTGCGTCATTTGAAAATGTGGCAAGTGGAGCATATGAGTTACAAGGTATCCCAGTAGAAGTGGACACCCTTGCCAGGCGGCAGCTCTCCATGATTAAAGGCAATTGCATAGCCTCACTCAGGACATTTTTTGAACAGAGGGACCGTAGGTCAGCCCACAGCATAACCCCAAAACAAAGCGAAGCCTCAACACAACAGTCAACATTTTCTTCAGGATCTGCGCTGGCAAGCCATTGTAGTTGCTGCTGTTATGCGGATCAGAGACAGCAAAAGAGTCTGAATAGGCCTGAATTGAGTAAGAGAACTCATTGGCTGGTATCCAGGACAGTGCACACCCTGGAAAATCAATTTACCTTTGGCTTAGAACAGTCAAATTGCTTAGCAACATTCAGATCAGAACCAATCAAAATAAATTTCTGGTTAAATGGCCACCCAGTTCTAATGGAGGTTGATATTAATGTGGCTGTATCAGTGATTGCAGATCAATCTTTAACAAAACTCCCCCTGGACTCCAACCCTTAAATTTGCAGAAGACCAAGTTTAGACTGAGAACCGATACTGGGGTACCTTTATAGATTAAGGGTACAATGTTGGCTCCAGTCTTGTATGAGAAGCAGCTGGTTCAGTTACCACTGAAAAGGGCAGCAGAGTGGTGACGTTGATTGGTTGACATGTGGGGAAGATTTGCATCAGTGCAGTCACTGCTTCCAGCAGATGGTTTGTGAAGGGACTGGAAGACAGTAGTTCTAGTGAGGTGGTGACAACCAAGGTGGAAGGTAGATAGGTAAGTGACTGCTAAAAGTGGCAGGGCAGGGCAGGAGAAGGCAGGGCAGAGCAGGGCAGGAAAGAGCAGGCAGTCGGGCAGGCCAGCTGACAGACCAATCGTTTTGGATACTGTTTGTGGGGGGGGGATGACCTATTGGGGGACAAATACAACAACGATAGCAACAGCTGCAACCAGACTGGTGGCACCATGGCTGACTCTATTCTTAAGAAGGGAAGGACAAAGACTACTAGAGCAGTAGTAATAAGGGACTGTATAGTTAGGGGTACAGATAGTGCTTGTGTAGATGTAAAAGAGACTCCAGGATGATATGAGATAATGGGAACTGCAGATGCTGGAGAATCCAGATAACTACTTGTGGAGCTGGATGAAAACAGCAGGCCAAGCAGCATCCTAGGAGCACAAAAGCTAATGTTTCAGGCCTAGACCCTTCATCAGAGAGGGGGACGGGGAGAGGATTCTGAAATAAATAGGGAGAGAGGGGGGAGGCAGACTGAAGATGGGTAGAGGAGAAGATAGGTGAAGAGGACAGTATAGCTGGGGAGGTAGGGAAGGGATAGGTCAGTCCAGTGGGGATGAACAGGTAAAGGGGGCGGGATGAGGTTAGTAGGTCAGAAATGGAAGTGCGGCTTGAGGTGGGAGGAGGGGATAGGTGAAAGGAAGAACAGATTAGGGAGGCGGAAACGAGCTGGGCTGGTTTTGGGATGCAGTGGGGGGAGGGGAGATTTTGAAGCTGGTGAAGTCCACGTTGATACCATTGGGCTGCAGGGTTCCCGAGCGGAATATGAGTTGCTGTTCCTGCAACCTACAGGTGGCATCATTAATGCACTGCAGCAGCCAGGATGGACATGTCGTCTAAAGAATGGGAGGGGGAGTTAGATTAGATTAGATTAGATTAGATTAGATTCCCTACAGTGTGGAAACAGGCCCTTCGGCCCAACAAGTCCACACCACCCCTTGAAGCATCCCACCCAGACCCATCCCCCTATAACCCACACACCGCTGAACACTATGGGCAATTTAGCATGGCCGATCCACCTAGCCTGCACATCTTTGGACTGTGGGAGGAAACCAGAGCACCCGGAGGAAACCCACGCAGACACGAGGAGAATGTTCAAACTCCCCACAGACAGTTACCCAAGGCTGGAATCGAACCCGGGTCCCTAGCGCTGTGAGGCTGCAGTGCTAACCATTGAGCCACCGTGCCCCCCAAATGGTTAAAATGGTTCACAACTGGGAGGTGCAGTTGTTTATTGTGAATCGAGCATAGGTGTTCAGCAAAGCGGTCCCCAAGCCTCCACTTGGTTTCCCCAATGTAGAGGAAGATACAACGGGTACAGCAGATGCGGTGGAAATTCCTGACTCCAAATGTGACCGCAAAACCTTCCTGCTCTATTGGCCGTTCCTCTGCATTGGGCTTTTTGTGAGCAAACACTACCCTAGTACCATCTGGGAAGGTATTGCATGTCAGCACCAGGTCTTGCTTGGGATCGTAGTGTCCTAATATCTTTGACAATGAAAGCTGTTTCTCTCCTTTCCTAAAGGCTACATTTTGGCTACAAGACCATTTCCAAAGGTGACCCTTCTTCAATAGTAGATGTAAGGGTGCCAGGATGGAAGCCAGTTTATGTATGAACTTTTCGTAATAATTCGCCAATCCACGGAAAGATATTAGCTTCAGTACAGTCGTGGGTGCCGGGGCACTTTTCATTGCTCTCACTTCCAAAAGGAGTAACTGTATCTTGTTGACTCTGTATCTCACATTGGTCACTTAGGGTGCCTGGAACACATATTTTTCCCTTCTAAGCTATACGGCCATCTTGGAGAAACATCTAAGGACTATGGTCAAGTTCTCTAAGTGCTCTTTACTGGTCTTCCTTGTTATTAGCATGTCATCTAGATAAATGGCTACCTGGGCTAGACCTTGCAAATTGTTTTCCATCAGCTGCTTGAAAATGACACAGACTGATGATATCCCAAATGGGAGTCTCGTTATTTGGTAAAAACCTTTATGGGTATTAAATGCAGTGTACTTCTGGGAATCCTCATCCAACTGCACTTGGCTCATGTCCGGCTTCGTATATAAATCCTCAATGCAAAGGACTGGGTACTTATCCAGCTGCAAAAATTGGTTTACCATTTGTTTAAAATCTCCACAAAGACGAACTGACCCCGTTGGGCTTCACAATTGGTACGACTAGTGTTGCCTGTTCTGTGAACTGGACTGGTTTGATGAATCCTTTGCCTCCAACCTCCTGATTTCTGTCCCTGCTATTGTCCGTAAGACAAATGGCAATGGCCAGGCCTTGCAGAATCGTGGAATTGCTTCCTAGTCTACACGTAAGATGGCCTTGACTCCTTTGATAGCCCCTAGACCTTCCAACAAAACTTCCAGGTATTTAATTCGGACGTCACGCCGGCAGCCATTTTCTATTTGGAAAATGTTGAGCCAATCTCAGTGAATCTTCCTCAACCAATTTCATCCCACCAGGCTTGGGCCCTAGCCTTTTAAGACGATCAAAGAACACAGAATGAAGAACAAAGAAAATTACAGTACAGGAACAGGGCCTTTGGCCCACCAAGCCTGCACCGGCATGCTGCCCACCACAGCTAAAAACCCCCAACACATCCTGGGACCATATCCCTCTATTCCCGTCCTATTCATGTATTTGTCAAGATGCCCTTTAAAAGTCTGCTAAAGTATCTGCTTACACTACCTCCCTCCGTCAGTGAGTTCCAGGCATCCACCGCCATCTGGGTAAAAAAACCTTGCCTCGTACATCACCTTTAAACCTTGCCCTTCGCACCTTAAACCTAAGCCTCCTAGGAACTGACTCTTCCACCCTGGGAAAAAGCTTCTGACTGTCCACTCTGTCCATGCCCTTCATTATCTTGTAGAATTCTATCAGGTCCCCCCTCAACCTCCGTTGTTTCTGTGAGAACAACCCAAGTTTCTCCAACCTCTCCTCGTAGCTAATGCCCTCCATACCTCGCAGTATCTTTGTAAATCTTTTCTATACCCTCTCCAAAGCCATTACATCTTTCTGGTAGTGTAGCAACCAGAATTGAACACAATATTCCAAATGTGGCTTAATTAAGGTTCAATAAAGCTACAATATTATCTGCCATTTTTTAAACTCAATGCCTAGTCAATGAAGGCAAGCATGCCATATGCCTTGTTGACAACTTTCTCCACCTACACAGCCGCTTTCAGTGACCTGTGTATCTGTAAACCCAGATCCCTCAGTGTATCAGTAATCTTAAGGGTTCTGCCATTTACCGTATATTTTCCATCTGGATTAGACCTTCCAAAATACATTATTTCATGGTTTTCCAGATTAAACTCCATCTGCCACCTCTTTGCCCAAGTCACCAACCGATCTATATACTGCTGTATCCTTTGACAGCCCTTATCACTATCCCCAATTTCACAACCTTTGTGACATCCACAAACTTCCTTAATCAGACCAGTTACATTTTCTTCCAAATCATTTATACATATTACAAATAGCAAAGGTCCCAGCACTGGTCCCTGAGAAATGCAACTAGTCACAGCCGTTTCTATTCAAAAATGCACCCTTCTGCTGGCACCCTCTGTCTTCTATGACTGAACCAGTTTTTTTTCCATCTTGTAAGTTCACCTCTGACCCTATGCAACTTTATCTTCTGTATCAGTCTACCATGAGGGACCTTGTCAAAGGCTTTACTGAAGTCCATGCAGACAACATCCACTGCCCTACTCTCAGCAATCATCTTCGTCACGTCTTCAAAAAACTCAATCAAGTTAGTGAGACACGGCGTCCCCCTCACAAAACTATGTTGCCTCTCACTAATATGCCCACTTATTTCCAAGTGGGAGTAAATCCTGTCTCCAAGAATCCTTTCCAATAATTTCTCTACCACTGATGTAAGACTCACCAACATGTAATTAGCTGGGTTATCCCTGCCACTCTTCTTAACTAAAGGAACAACATGTGCTACTCTCTAATCCTCTGGGACCTCTCCTTTAGCTAGTGAGGATACAAAGATTTCCCTCAAGGCCCCAGTAATTTCCTCCCTTGCCTCTCTCAGTGTTCTGAAGTAGATCCCATCATTCCTTGGAGACCTGTCTTCTACAGTGTTTTTCAAGACCACCAATACATACTCCATTTGATCTCAACATGACCTAAATTATCCACCAAGTCCTTCTCTATGATGAATACCGACACAAAGTGGCTGGGCTTCATTTGTTAAATGGGGTCAATGAAAGTAAAGCTGCGGGCATCTTTTGAATCACACAGGCTCTTAGAAGTGTTGACTACAGACAATGGGCCATCATTTACCAGCAGGGAATTTGAGTATTTCCTAAAGTCAAATGTCGTTACGCATGTAAGGACAGCTCCACACTATCCATTGTCCAATGGTCTGGGGAAAAGAGCAGTCTAAACTTTGAAGACAGGCTTGAAGAAACAGCCTACGGCTTCACTCAATGCAAAACTTTCCCAGTTCCTGTTTGATTATCAGACCACACCTCATGAAAGCACAGGGATAATCCCAGCAGAGTCACTAATGTGGAGAAGACTCCTCACCGGGTTAAATTTTTTCTGCCCAGATCTGTAGGGGAAGATGAAATGGCACCAGGAATGCCAATGCTAGATACAAGACTTGCCCAAGTGAGAGAGGCAGTTTGCTTTAGTGGATGAAGTTTGGTGCTGAAACCACAGAAACGGCCCTGCATGGATAAGAAGCATGGTCAGGTCCCCAGGTGTACAAAGTTCAGGTAGGTGAGGTAGACCTGAACATGAACGTGCACCACATGAAAACTACAAACTCACAAACAGGACAGAAGCAAAACATACCTAGCCCATCAGAACAGCCAGAAAGTCTGTCAGAATCCATGGGTTCTCTCCCTCCATCTAGCATCAAAGAAACCTTGGGGTCTGAGATGGACATGGTGGATGTTGCAGCCTCGGTGCCTTTACCGCCTGAAGAAGAGGATGCATTTCTTCCAAGATGCTCCGTGCACAAGAGGCAGAGTATGGTCCGATACACGCCACCAATATGCCAGGCTGATTCGTAGGAATCAGATCCAGCATGCAAATGTGCCAGGACAGGTTACAAGAACAAGAATAAGCCTACATCCCATACTTGAAGCAGGAGGGATATAGTGATTGTTTTGAGGTCAGCCAGGTGGATCTCATAGAGTATGAGTTCCCTGATTGGACTAGATTAACAGCCTCAATCATGGAACCGTGGAACAGGCGTATCAGTGGTTCTGCTCACACTCACAGCTAGCTCTGAGGAAGGTGGAACAGTGTCAAGTGCTATGCACGTGTCACTGAAGAGTGACATGGTGACGGGAATACAGGCCTCGGTGGAGTTATTTCAGCTGTTAATTACATTTATCTGTAAAATGCTTTAAAAACAGACTTAGATTTAACTGCTTTGATTTCCAAGTTCTGCATGTTTATTAACACTAATCTTGAACAGGCCACCAAGGAGTGGGAGATAATGAGCTAACATTCATGTTGAGTGTCCCTTGTTTCTCCATCATCCCTTCTTAGACCTCAAGAGATGTCAAGTTCTATCCAGGTAGTCCATCCCAGATATTTCCCACCTACCTGAAAAGTAACTAATCACTCATCTTCCATTTGTAAAATTTTCTAGTTATGTGTGTTTTTCATACTAATATATCTTCCACTGCACACTGCTAGCTTCTGACTTAAGCCCCAAGAAGGTACGAGGAGATATGGAGAAGTAATGAACGTTATATGCACAAAAAATTTACCCTAAAGTTTCAAATAAGATGATACTTGTTGCTAGGCACTCATTTGATTTAACTGGAAGACATACCTTAAAGCATACGATGCTTCCATGGTAACCACTCCACTGAACTGCATGAATAGATTCGACTGACAACATGCTAAATGATTTTTAAAATTATTAATATAAAATCTATCTGGATCTAGCTCACATTCACAATTTCTGTTTTGCTCATTCTGATGGATTTACTCCTTTACTAATCTTTTACATGCATTGTAATGCTGGGTCTAGACAAATCTGATTATTAACTGCTCTACTTGTAACGTAGGAGATTCACAAGATGACAGCAGAAATGCTTTAGGGACGTACCTGAAAAGATCAAACAAATCCATCATGTCTTGGGAGTCTATGCCTTGTGAGCAACCAAAATAGAGAAGGTTTACTCAGGAAGGCATCAAAGAAATTGGGGAACTTCATTGTGAGGATGCAGAGGCAAAGTCAAGGTCAGTGAGAGTATACAAATCACCTACCCATCATGTACAATTTCTCCCAAATGCAACACAGGCTGCAGATCATGCATTGGACCTAACAACCATCTCTGAACCCATCAAACTGGAGTGGAAGCAACTTATCCTCAATCCCAATGGACTGTAAGAAGAAAATACCTAGTACAATTAAAGATAGCATAATCTAATGCAATGCATTCCATACAAACACAGCAAAACAGGCCTGGCAGAGCATGTCATCGCAATTGATTATCAGGCAGAAAGTGACTCATAAAAATTACATGCAATGGTAAATACCTGGCTTTCAGAGCATACCTAGAAATTTAAGGGTTGGAGCAGTTTGAAGTGAGGGAATGGGATGCAAATCACACCCACCCACATGATCGATGCAAGACAGAGGAAGGAGCATTGATCAATTCATAGTGCACAGGACTCATTCATGTTTGGTCACCTTGCTGCATGTTATTGGCAACTTCAGGTAGATTCAGTGTGAGGTATGATGGAAAGGGAGAAGGACATCATCATAACAATGGGAAACCATGGCTCACATCATTCTTGTGGAGAACTCCTTCCCATGATGCTCAATAGCTCTTCAAATCTGCAGATATCTGAGGCTTCGACCTGAAAAGTGTTCAAGGAAAAATGTTACACTGCCAGAATAGGTTTGTAAGTTGATAAATCAATTTTGACACTGCTGCTCTCCTTTTCTGCCTGGAGGAGAATGAAAATCATCCCCATTAACACCCTTTTCTGTCTTTGTAAGGAATGTGGTTAATTAATAGAGACATCACTTCAGCTTTACACCATTTGCATTTAGACAAGGAATTCTAAATAATTTACAAAAGGTCAAATCTGGGCAGTATTTAGTACCTGATCCCATCTTCCACCCACCACACTACCAACATCTCTTGTATCAATAGCTTTCATTTGTATTTAGACAAAAACAATTCTAAATAAGAGATTCAAGGTCCAATCTGGGCAGTGTTTAGTACCCTGATCCCATCTCCTACCCGTCACATTATCAACATCTCTTGCACTTCGATAGTTGTCTGTATAATTGGCTTTAAAGTCAACATTTTAAGAATAATTATATCAGCTAAAGAGAATTGATTTGTACCAAGATGGACTGTTTCCCTTGGCGGCTGATTCCATTAAGTTGAATAATCTCGTTGCAGTAAGAAAAGATTTAAATATTCTGATGTTACCAAGTATGCAGTTTAAGAACAGTGACTCAGAGAATACATAATGTCAGCTGTTTTCAGCATAGATGGGTCAAAACAATGTTCTTCAGATGTTTGACAACTAAGTGCAACCACTCTGACACCATCTAGAACCATTCCAGCCACTGTAGTAGAGACAATATCACCTTCTCAATGGTTTGCAAGTAAAGGCAGGTACACTGCAAGGTTGAGAATGGTCAACCAGTTGCCCAATAAATTTCTGCTGGAACGGAATGAAGGTGGGGCTGGAAACTCAATTCTAATTCACGTCCTTTATATGCTGCAGGTTTCACTGCTGTGGGTTGAGGAAATGTATTTATTTACTGTATACAAACACTCAGAGCCAAGCAATCTCCTCCATATTTGCTAGGTGAAGGTCATTAATTGGTCTCTTAGTCTTTTGAGGGTGTCACTCCTCCATAATGGGCAGCTCTCTACCAACTAAGGGGTTAGTGCTGAGGCTCCAACAGTGGAGATTGGCTGCACGGGAATCACAGTTTGCCTTGAACGACTCTCGCTAGCTCAAAGTCTACCATTTGACAATGGGGATTTTCACAAGGAAAATGTTGGAATGTTTCCCATTCCTCAATCAAAAGGGTATTTGCTAGTAGAAGGAAGCTTGCTTCATGTGGGGTGCCAAGCTGAAAGGTAGGCAGTAGATGGATTGAACCAGCCACCATGGAGTAAGGGATAATGATCTGCAATTCATGTTGCACCCCTGCCAGTACCCAAGTACCCCAGAGAAGCAAATAATTCCACCAATAAAGAGATTTGCAAGAGAAAAATTAAAAGGCACTAATAGTCTCAACAAGGAACAGGCCTCTGGCTCTATAGAAATTGGGAATAATCTCCAAGTCTTACAACTAAATTCTGTGGACCAATCATCACAGTGTAAAAAGTTGATTGGTTGAGGGATTAAGAAGAATCAGGGAGCCAAGCACCAAAGTGGAGAACCATTATGTCTATCTAACTCATCCTTATATAGAAGCAATTCCTCCATCACAATCATCTGAATCATTCTAGAGATTTCAAATTTTGCCTCATCTTTCTTACTAAGTAGACAAATGGGCTGGACTTCATTATTTGCTGAAGGAACTCGGTGGTCTCTGTCACAGGGTATCCAGCCAGCAGCCAAGAGTCTCTGCAATATTGTGTGGCTTTTCAGTTCTAATTTTGGCCTGGGTGGGAGTGTTTTCAGTGTTTTTTTAGCCTCTTGTTGCATATGTATAGGAGAATTCTGGATTTTTATACATCTCGCCAGAAACTGTGGGGAACACAAAGGAAATGAGTGACAAAAGCAGAAATTACTGGAAAAGCTCAGCGGGTCTGGCAGCATCAGTGGACAGAAGTCACAGTTAACGTTCTCTGAGGAAGGGTTAGTAGACCCAAAACTTTAACTCTGGTTTCTCTTCACCGATGCTGCCAGATCTGCTGAGCTTTTCCAGCAATTCCTGTTTTTGTTTCTGATTTACAGTATCCACAGTTCCTTCAGTTTTTATTTAGAAGATAAGTGACCTTTGGCCACAGAGCTCTTCTCAAATCCTTTGGGGTGGAGTTTTAATCCTGACTTTACATCTCAGTATATACACTAAAAACCTCCTTCAGCATCTGCCTGCATCAACTGAACATGAGTGGAAAACCTCAGTAGGTCCAACAGAGAGAAGCTGCAAATTAATGTTTTTGATTGATCAACTTGCCTGATTCCCTTCTATGGAATTATGTAATTCTCTAAACTGGGAAACAAACCATTGCACATGTTTGGAATGGATTATTACTTTATCACTTTCAGTGCCAGGATGATTCCTCAACATGTGACTCTTTTAAAGGGGCGCCAGTGTAATGGAATGGAGGTAATCCTGACACAAACACATTCAAAACAAAAAGATTTATAAACTCTCTCATTTGACTGAAGTACCCACTATAAATTGAATAACGGTCCACCACAATATAAATTAAACTTGTACAATAGGTGCTTCCATACATAATTATTACATAA
The DNA here is from genome assembly GCF_030684315.1 of Stegostoma tigrinum. Lineage (NCBI taxonomy): Eukaryota > Metazoa > Chordata > Chondrichthyes > Orectolobiformes > Stegostomatidae > Stegostoma > Stegostoma tigrinum. The sequence goes on from NC_081355.1 coordinate 32,677,628, forward strand.
TCAATGGAAAAACTGTTCTATGGGCCAATATTCATCTATTATTAGGCCTGTTGTGCTATAATGTTAAGTTACTGTGCCATTTGTTAAGACAATTCCTTTATTCTTTATCTTACTGTACTTCCCACACCGTGATGTATTAAGTGGAAAAGTATTCTAGAGTTGATGAAAGGAACAGCGACAGATAGCCAAAGTCATTCCTAGGTCAAGGATACAGTAACTGCATAACAAGAATTTCCTTCTTATTACCCCAATGGGGCACATTAATCCTGGTATGAGAGAGGCACCCCCTGTGCAATAGAGTAATGTTTTGTGTTTCTCACACCAGCCATCTTGAGTAGCACTGCCAAGCACCCTGTGCCCTCTGTCCATTGCCATCGGGTTTCTTGGCTGGTTACAATTCATTTTGCTTGGAAGCATTGTAGTGCAAAGGACAATCTTATATCCACTGAAAATAGTATACATTATTTCTCAACAAATCTCTGGCATTAAGCCTTCATACACCCATGATACTCCAAGTAAAAAATTAACACTGTAGCATTGTAAAGCATTTCGTGTCAACAACAATTTCACTTTTTTGAAAATCAACTGGCTTGGATGAAGTAGGGACTTGAACTTGGACTTTCGGATCAAGAGAGGGGCGCACTATCATTGCACCACAACAGCCTATGGTTTCATTATTTGGTGTTATTCCTGAATGCTACAATTGCGGGTAACAAACTCAAAGGTGTAAACAGAAAGCAACAGAACATAGAATATTCTCTTTAAAGAATGAATTGGATATAATCCTTTGTTCAAGACCATTTACTGGCAGCTTATCATGGAATCAAAGAACCACAGAACCCCTACAGTGTGGAAATAGGCCTTTCAGCCCAACAAGCTCACACCAAACCACAGAACATCCCACACAGACCCATTCCCCTATAACTCACCTAATCTACACATGCCTGACCACTACAGGCAATTTAGCATGTCCAATTCACTTAACCTATACATCTTTGAACTGTGGGAGGAAACCAGAGAACTTGGAGGAAACCCACACAGGCACGGGGAAAATGTGCACACACCACAAAGATAGCTGCCCAAGGGTGGAATCAAACCCAGGTCCCTGACACTCTGAGGCAGCAGTGCTAACCACTGAGCCACCATGTCACCCCCAGGAAATTCATTCATTTCCAGTTTCTGCAGTTGGAGACATAGGAATATGGGCCCTCTCCTGTGACAGTCTTGATGGTGGGGGCCATTTAGTTCAGTAGGAGCATGTACATCCTTCCTACTTTGCCACCAACTGAGTAGTCAACTAATGCCATTTTCAGGGCAATTGTTTTGCTTTTAACCCAACATTGCCAGGGGCTTGCCAGAGAGCACAACATGAAAATGCATGTGAGTTTGACTCTTGGTGGGCACAGCCTCCTGCTAAGTGCCAATTCTGTCTCAAAAATAAAATAATTAATTAAACCAACAAACAAATAGAAAAAAGGTGGAAACTGCAAAATAAGTACAGATTGCAAATGAACTGGAGGGGGTCTAATATCCTGGGCGGGAGGATTGCTAGAGCTCTTCAGAAGGGTTTAATCTGGTTTGGTAGGGGCATGGGAATCAGAGCTATGGATCAGAGGATGGGGTAGCCGGTGTACAGGCAGATATAATATGCAGAGAGTTTGTGAGAAAGGATGGACAGTTGATACGGCAAAATTGCAGTCAGTGTGATGGGTTGAATAGTGTCCATTTTAACACAAGAAGTGTCAGGAATAAGGGTGATGAACATAGTGCATAGATCAGTACTTGGAACTACAATGTTGTGGCCGTTAGGAAACTTGGTTAACACAGGGGCAGGAATAATTGTTGGATGTTCTGGAGTTTAGATGTTTCAAATGTTTCAAAAGAAATGGGGAGGGAGGTAAAAGAGGTGGGGGGTGGCATTGCTAATCTGGGACAGTATCACAGCTGCAGAAAGGGAGGCCGTCGAGGTGGGTTTGTCTACTGAGTCTGTATGGGTGGAAATCAGAAATAGGAAAGGAGCAGTCACTTTATTGGGAGTTTTCTATAGACACCCCAATATCAACAGAGACACTGAGGAACAGATTGCAAGGCAGATTTTGGAAAGGTGCAGAAGTAATGGGGTTGTTGTCATGGGTGACTTCAACTTCCCTAATATAGACTGCAAACTCCTTAGTGCAAATAGTTTGGATGAGCAGATTTTGTCAGATGTGTCCAGGAAGGATTTCTGACTCAATCTATTGGATTTGGTGCTTGGCAACAAGCCAGGCCAGCTGTCAGATCTCTCAGTGGGAGAGCATTTCGGTGATGGTGATCACAACTCTCTGACCTTTACTATAGTCATGGAGAGGGATAAGAGCAGACAGTGTGGGAAAGTATTTAATTGAGGGAGGGGGAATTACAATGCTATTAGGCAAGAATTGCGGAGCATAAAACGGGAACAGATTTTCTCAGGGAAATGCACAACAGAAATGTGGAGGTTGTTTAGGGAGCACTTGCTGCGAGTACTCAATAGGCTTGTCCCACTGTGGCAAGGAATGGATGGTAAAGTGAAGGAATCTTGGATGACAAGACATGTGGAACACCTAGTCAAGAGGAAGGAGGAAGCTTACTTAAGGTTGAGGAAGCAAGGACAGGAGGACAGGACAGGACTCTAGAGGGCTACAAGGTAGCCAGGAAGAAACTGAAGAATGGACTTAGGAGAGCTAGAATGGAGCATGAAAAAGCTTTGGTGAGTAGGATTAAAGAAAACCCCAAGGCATTCTATACTTATGTGAGGAATAAAAGGGTGGCCAGAGTGAGGGTAGGGCCGATCAGGGATAGTGCATGGAACTTGAGCACAGAGTCAGAGGAGGTAGGGGAGGCCCTTAACGAATCTTTTGCTTCAGTATTTGCCGGTGAAAGGGGCCTTGTCATTTGTGAGGACAGCATGAAACAGGCTGACATGCTTGAACAGATTGATGTTAGGAAGGAGGATGTGCTAAAAATTTTGAAAAGCATGAGGATAAATAAGTCCCTGGGCCAGATGGGATATGCCTAAGGTTACTATGAGAAGCAAGGGAAGAGACTGCTGCCCCTTTGGCAATGAGCTTTGCATCCCCACACTGGAGTAGTACCAGATGATTGGAGGGTAACAAATGTTATTCCCTTGTTCAAGAAAGGGAATATGGATAATCCTAGGAATGACAGACCAGTCAGTCTTACTTCTGTGGTGGGCAAATTATTGGAGAGGATTCTGAGAGATAGTATTTAAGATAATTTGGAAAAGCACAGTTTGATTAGAAATACTCAGCATGGCTTTGTGAGGGGCATGTCATGCCTCACAGACCTCACTGAATTCCTTGAGGATGTGACAAAACACATTGATGAGGGTTGAGCAGTGGATGTGGCGTATATGGATTTTAGCAAGGCATTTGATAAGGCTCCCCATAGTTGGATCATTCAGAAAGTAAGGAGGCATGGGATTCAGGAAGTTTGGCTGTCTGCATGCAGAATTGGCAGATCAATAGAAGACAGAGGGTGGCAGTAGATAGAAAGTTTTCAGTCTGGAGCTCAGTGACCCGTGGTGTTCCACAGGGATCTGTTCTGGGACCTCTGCTCTTTGTGATCTTTATAAATGACTTGAATGAGGAAGTGGAAAGTTGGGTTAGTAAGTTTGCCAATGACATGAAGGTTGGTGGAATTGTGGACAGCTTGGAGGACTGTTGTAGGTTGCAACAGGACATTGACAGGCTGCTGAGCTGGGCAAAGATGTGGCAGGTGGAATTCAACCCAAAAATGTGTGAAGTGATTCATTTTGGAAGGTCGAATTTGAATGCAGAATACAGCATTAATGGCAGGATTCTTGGCAGTATGCAGGAAGAGAGGGATCTTGGGGTCCATCTCCATGGATCCCTCAAAGTTGCTGCCCAAGTTGATAGCATTGTTGAGAAGGTGTATCGTGTGTTGGTTTTCAATGGCAGGGGAATTGAGATTAAGAGCTGTGAGGTTATGCTGCAGCTCTATCAAACCAGGGTTAGAACACACTTGGAATATCGTGTTCAGTTCTGGTCACTTCATTATAGGAAGGATGTGGAAGCTTTAGAGATGGTACAGAGGAGATTTACCAGGATGCTGCCTGGACTGGGGAGCAGGTCTTATGAGGAAATTTTGAGGGAGTTAGTGCTTTTCTCCTTGGAGAGAAGAAGGATGGAGGTGACTTGATAAAAGTGTACATGATGATGACAGGCATAGATAGAGTGGATAGCCAGAGGCTTTTTCCCGGGGCAGAAATGACTATTATGAGGGGGCCTAATTTTAAGATATGCGAGGAGATGGCAGAGGTAGGTTCTTTACACAGAGAGTGGTGTGTGCATGGAATGCGCTGTCGGCGGTCGTAATGGATTTGGATACATTAGGGACATTTAAGCAACTCTTTGATAGGCACATGGATGATAGCAAAATGTAGGGTATACAGGGCAATTTGATCTTAGAGTAGGATAATAGGTCGGCACAACATTGTGGGTCTAGAGGCCTGTACCATGCTATACTGTTCTACATTCCAAGTTCCTTCTGTTTCTCCCTTCTAACAGCTTGTTACTCATCTTAGTCTGTCATGCCGTATTGGCAGGATGCACAGTTAGAAAATGGTGGTGCTACTTTCATATATTGCTGCATATTTATTTGCATCATGACCTTCCGGTAGATGTGATCTGCTCACTTGCAATCCCTTTTAGCAAAATGTTATTGTTCGCACTTCTCATCAGAAGGCACATCTCAGACTCATTTTCAAGTTTTAGGTGATACCAAAGCACCTGAAAAACTCAAAAGATTTTATGTTCAGGCTTCAAGGTGGCCATCAGAACTCTTCTATTGAACTGAAAAATTAATGCTATCAATCTTGCCCAACTTAAGCTAACAAACACACTCCTCACACACAAGGTTAAAGAGAAAGAATGGAATTGAGAATCTGGCTTTGAGATTGTACCTGATTGACAACCGTTTTGCAATTGTTGCTTTGCATCTGGGAATTCAGTTTCAAAAGAAATTGGTTAGCACTGGCAAAGGATCAAGTAAGAGGAGAACAAAATTTGTCCTAGATTAAATGCATCATGAATTATGTTATTCCTAATGAGGTTATGTCACCAAATTAAATTTTTTTTAAAGTCAAGTCTGAAATCATTCTTTTTCAGTTTAAGTCACGTGACAGTAAAGGTTTGATTCAAGTCCATGATTCCAACTAGAACCAACAACTCAAGTACAATCCCAGCTCTTTTAATCCCAAAATACGTGAAGTATTTCACACCATCTCACAAGCTGTGGGTGCAACAACTGTTGGGTTATTGTTGGACTGGAGTGCTGCCACCAATCCTCCTTTCTATCTTGAATCTAAGAGCCTATCTAATTATGAGTAGTAGAAGGTAAACCATTATGAGCCTTAACAAGAAGAGGCTATGTCTTACACATCAAGATGTGGTATATTTCATGATAGCAATAGATCTAAGTTACATTTACTAGCTAGCCCTAATTACGAGGGCTATAACAAACTAAAGATGATGCATCTTGTATCAGAACCTTGTGCGAGACTGCTTGATCCTTCACCTAACATTGTGATCCTTCACCTAAGATTGGATGGAGCCTAATACAATCTCCAACATTAACCTCTTCAGAGCCTTTATTTTATACATCTCTGGCATCACCAAGGTTTTTCCCCATAGTTAACATTTACACATTCAAGTACTTCAATACTTTTACATTTACCATTATTTCAACTCCTCCCAAGTCTCTGCCTTAGAAATTCAGGTGGTCTGGATGTTTCACAATTCTTTCAGAAAGCATTTCCTTTGAATTTGGAAGATTTGTAGGTCTTTGACTTGCGGACTGTTGACTTTTATTCTGAACTTCCACAAATAATATCTCTTTTGAAGGATCTTGTGTGTCTTGGATATCCCTTGCAGAGGATGTTGTTCTTGTTAAAAACAGTAATTGTTACATTGCTTTATCCAGAGAAGCCTTAATCTCCTGAATTCCCTTCGCAGAGGCCCTCTTCTCAGCTATAACATCATCTGGAGAATCTTCAATTGGGTGAATCCCCATCGTGGAAGGTAGCTGTTCCAACAAAACATTAATGTCTTCTTCACAGTATGATGGCTTTTCAGACCAGACAACATCTTGTCGTTCACCAATTTGTGAATCTCTGGTGTTAGCCTGTCTTCCATAAGTCACGTGCATCTCATCACAGATTTGTTTGAGAAACTCTTTACTCTCTTTACTCTGATACATGTGTGTTGAATAATGTAAACGCAGAGAGTAGGTTAGATATCTTCACTTACCCCAAGTGTTTTATTTGCTGGTGGAATGGATATGTTTATATGTTTAGTCACAGTGCTGGAGGATTGCTGCTTACTTGGCTTTATCTTTGTCATTGATCTTGATAATTCTTCGTTGAAAGACAAATGATTGAAATGTTGCTCTCAAAATCATCATCTGGCATCAAGGTCAAATTGGCTGTATAAATATACTCAGCGTACTGATTAGCTTTCTGAGCAACTTTAGTTTGAGGTTTGTCAAAGAGCTCAGGTCTTGTAAAATCATAGTCTTCTTCCATTTGGACAGTACAATGGGATTCTCTTTACCTAAATAAATTATCTCAATGACTCCTTCATTTTTTTGAGTTTCAACATGATCTTTAACGAACCCATTGAAATCTGCTAGCGGTTTCCCCTTTCCCAGACCAATTGTTGTCTTGGAATTAATTGAACTCCTTCAGCTACTGCATGGAAATTGAGGTTCAAACATGCTATGTTCTTGGTCTTGCAGTGTTACCTGTAGCATACCATTAAGACTGGGAGTTGTTAGATCAGTTGCCTGGATGGCTGGTTTGTGGTATAAAGTGATGTCAACTGCACAAGTACAATTCCCACACTTGCTGAAGTTGCTATGAATGTCCCACCTTCCCAACCTCAACCCCTGCCTAAGGCATGATGGCCCTCAGTTTAAACTCACCACCAGTTATTGCTCTCTGTATTGAGAGAGCATCCCTACGATGACTTATTTTTAATGTAAAACATTCAGGGTACTTTCAATATGATATTTTAGAACTATGCTAACAGTTTTGTTACTAAAGTGTAGCGTGCAACATCTTCCTCATGTATTTTGCAGCACATTTTCCAGATAAGTAATCAAATGTTTGAACAACATAAACCATGCCACAGCATAGCAGCTCAAACTAACTGACTCGGAAAGATTCCTTAATGCCTACGGGAGCTTCATACAATAACAAGTAAGCAATAAACCACCTAGCTGACTACATGTGGAGGATATATATCAGCTGCAAGAGTGGCTCTACTCATCTCCAATGGCATTACTGCAGTCTCTAAAGAGCATCAAAAAATCAGCCGGAGAAATTACTAGGCACATTAAGCGATATTAGCCTTGGTTCATGTTTCACCTTCTTGTCAGATTGTCGGGAACTTAATTGTCTTTCAAATGACATGTTACAGTCTGTGTGCATTTCAACAAGAATCTTTTACGAGCAGACTTTTTATTTACAGGGTTCAAATGGAATTTGAATGACTCCTGCATGAGACCTCTCTCAGATCCCTCCCTCACTCTCTCTCTCTCCATTTCGTATTCTTTCTCTGGTCATTTGACCTCACGTCACTATCTCTTAAACTCATTCTCTTACTCCATAGCACAAAGTCAGCACTCTTACCTCAACGCTGTGAATCACAGGACTCTGAATTCATGTTCCAATCCAGAGAATTAATCTACGTAATGCAACAGTGCAGTACAAAGGGAGTACCACACTTTTGGAGGTGCTGTCATTCAGATGACCTATTAAAATGAAGACTAATTTACCTCTCCAGGTGAACATAATTGATCTTATGCCACGACTTTGAGGAAACACTGGAAAAGTATCTGATATTAATCCTTTGACTAATGTCACGAAAATGAATTAACTAATCCTATCACATCGCTGTTTGTCAGGCCTTTCTGTAAACAAGTTAGGACAACATTTCCCCATATTGCAGCAGTGGTAGCACTTCAGAAGTAAAGTGCATTGAGATACCTTGAGATTGTTAAACATGCTTCATAAATACAAGTTGTTTATTTCTTTTGCAGTCTGTTGGTACTGGCACTGTAGTATTATAGGGACGGTAGGACTACATGTTACTTGACCTTGGATTAAATCGGTGCACTAATCGTATGCATGAGGCAACAGGCTATGCAAGCATTAGTAGGCTGGATTTTTCGCTCCTTCATTAGCTGTGGTTGCAGCATAAATCAGGCTTGACAAGCAAATATTTCAATTCAACAGAGGCTTCAAAACAAATTGGTGCAGGTACATGAAACTATCTGATGCTGGGTGAAGATACACTGGCTCACTGCCATTTCCATCCTGCATTGAAACATGACCCAGGGGATGCACCAATTTCATTTGTCAATTAACTCTGTCAGGCACACATGGGCCTAAAGAAATAAGAAGTTTCCTGCTTTCTTCAAGGCAGTAGTCTGTTTCAATTGTAAGAGAAAGGAAATGGGGATGCCAAAGGGGAGTACATTTGTTAAAAGCACAGCTGGTGTTTGCCTCGAAGTTTGAGAAATAAATCGAAAATTTCCCATCCCAAAGAGAGATTGACTTTTTTCCTCAAGTGATGGCACAGATGGCAAGGGGCCCAGCATACCATGAAGGAGCTTCACTGGTTTTATTTTGATTTTGTGTGGCCTAGAAAATCATTTAGAAGAGTGTCCAAACTGGAGAGAAAGGAACATTTAGGACCTGCAGAGGTTTGCTCAAGCAGTAAGATCCTGATCACCTAGGGCTCCTATTCCCCCTATGTTCATGGTCTGCTTGAGTTCCACATATCCCCGAACTCCAGTTCTCTCTGATCTTCTGTTCTCTCCACATTCCAGCTCTCCCTGGAGTCCTGCACTCTCTGCACCCTTACATTCCCTGAATCTTTGTAAGGTCCTACTCTCCCAATTTCCTGTTCTCCACTATCTTTGGATTTGTGCTTTCCCCAATCTCCTCCTCTCTCTGGACTCTTGTCCTCCCTGAACTTCTGTTTCCCTCAGGCTCTTGCTTTTCACATGTTCCTGTACACCACTGTCACAGATAACAATAAGTAAATATAGTCTTCTTAAAGCACTTCACTTTTAACACTTCCATATTCGGTGTATTACACAGTATTATAACATAAATTGAGTCTGTGATTATTAATCAATTTTAATCAATTTGAAAAGGAGTTCTAAATCAAAAATGTTTGATAATCACTGATCTACACCCATCCTATCCAACATTTAATTATATAATAATGAAACCCAGGAGGTGGCTTGTGACAAAATGTTCCTAAACCTATTAAAAAATTAGTTTTCACTCGTACCTACTCTGACGAGATTTTGTTTTTGCATGCTCTTTTAATGTGAGTGTGAATCTATTTAAAGTAAATCCATAAATTGACCTTAGAAAGGCAATTTTCAGTCTTGAATCTGAACTAATACAGAAAAATTGCAAAATGCTAATTTATTGATTTAAGTTTGCTGAACTGATCAATTTCAGGATGCAGAGGAGGAGAAACTGATAGCCAATCATAACATTAGAGAAAACGAGCAGAATGTAAAAGTCAGATACATGAAGATCAGTCACAACAGAGCAGAATGTAGTGTTGTACCACAGTGTTGAGGTGTCATGTACTTGAAAATTAACAGGACTCAGGGTGTACTGTTCAATCAATCAGTCCCTGGCTTGCTCAGATGGAGAAAAAAAATCACCTTTCTGCTACAGAGCACCTTCAAATGAACCATGGTGTGGAGGCAAAAATCCTCAATATCGGGCTTTCTCCACAGGATTTTAACCTGCCAGTGACAGCAGCTACGTGGTACATCAAATATGTTACTATTTTTTAAAACTGGTAGCAATGAGTTGGGTGGGGACAGTGTAGAATTTATAACATAACTGCCAAATTAACATACCAGGGAGGATAAAAGGACTTGAGACGTCTGTCACCTTGGTATAAGCAGCACTGTCCCATGACCTTTCCATGTTCAAGGCTGATAATGAGAAACGTCAGGCTTGAGGGGGGAGGTGTGGACCAACTCCATTAATGTTGGCTGTGTGTGCAATCAACGTGTCTCTTAGCTGTCAATTAATGTAGGTAGACCAAGGGGCATCTGATTATCTCAGACATACAGCCACGCAGAACCACAAGCTGCTGTTTTACTTCACTCTACACCTTCCTGAATTCTAATCAGCTCACATCTTTGCAGCCTCAGTTTATTAAAAGAATAGGACCCACAAAGATTTCAGTACAATTCTATCCCAAATATATTGCACAAACTTAATCCCTTTTTAAGCAAAATAAGTGATGCTAGTTCGTACATATTGAGGTTAACCTAAGTCACTGGTCACTGTCAAACTTGCTTAAAAATGTTTAACTGCCTGGCACATTAATCAGAGCTATGGCTGGGTGTCAAAAAGACTGAGGGATTTGAAAAGCGTTGACATATTCCAGAAGGAGGTGTGTATAGTCTCGACACCCCCGCAGTCACTTCGAGCACAGCATGCGGTGGAGCAGACAGATCAGGCGTACATAAAATGTCTTACAGGCTGTGCCCTTCTCACCACTAGCCAAGCGATGTCTTGGTGCTTGTTGGAAAGTTCTGGTGATGAGCCATTCTGCCAAATGACTTTGACAGTCCGCTCAGGCAGCCACGTGACAGGATCCAGCCTCTCGCTTTCCCTCAGAGTCTCGAGGATGCTACATGCTGACTACATCCTGATGGACTTGTGATCAAAGGTGTTTTTATTTGCAAATTTCTCAATGAAAGGCAGATGCCATGGGAGGGTCCAACTACTGGGGACAGGTAGAACTTCAGTACATAGTGACACTTGGTGTTTGCACAGAGGGTCTACACACAGATTGATGCAGCAGCTTACAAAGATGGCCATCAGGCTGAAGACAACATTAGGTACATTCTTCCCCTCCTTATCCAAAGTTTTGTACATGGAGTTCCTGCAGACCCAGTTATCTTAGACTTCTAGATGAACTGGAAGATGGCTCGGTGACTGAAACAGCACAGTTTTGAGGTATGGGCCACATCTGTGCTACATACAATAACAGAGAGGGTACCTCAAAGTTTGGTGAAAGATGCAGTGGTTTCTATCGAGGTTCATCCCTAGCAGCCCTGTAATGCAGGAATCTGTGGTCTAGTCTGTTCCTCAGGAAGCACACCGAGACAAACACCAACTGTGCCTGGAGGACCATCAATTCAGGGAGTGCTGCTCTTTGGTCTGCCCAAACCTTGCTAGTCTTCCAGAACAAGGAGCTGACCCTAACTGAGTGTTGCAGACTGGCTTATTCCAAGGTCAAGGACTACATGCCAAGGGACACACTAAAGCTTGGGGCAGCTCCAACCAAGGTGTAGTGGGGAAAGACCACGGTCTGAGGTCTTTCTGATAAAGGTAAACGAGGGCCCATTAGGTTACTGGACCCTCCAAGTGTGTCAAATATATGTAAATATTAGTCTCGTATGTATAAGAGTGATCTTTGGTTTTGTGGAGAGCCAAATTCCAATATTTTGTGTGCTTACTTGATATGCAACTGTGCAGAACTGAAATGCTTTTGTGTCAATGTATAAATAAGAGAGAGAGAGAGAGAGAAAGATTTGTATGAACCAAGTATATTTTTGGAATTAAAAGATGGTTTGAAAAGCATTGTCTCGGCTATAATGAGAAATCAAATAGGATTTCCTTTTGCCTGAACATTTAGAATATCTTCCATTACGTTGTGTGGCACTAAAACAGTGCTAAATGGAATTGAGTTTGAACAGATCTAGCAACTCAAGATGGGCATCCATGAGGTGTTGTGGGCTATCATCAGCTGCAGAATTAGATTAGATTAGATTAGATTCCCTACAGTGTGGAAACAGGCCCTTCGGCCCAACAAGTCCACACTGCCCCTTGGACCATCCCACCCAGACCCATCCCCCAATAACCCACACACCCCTGAACACTACGGGCAATTTAGCATGGCCGACCCACCTAGCCTGCACATCTTTGGACTGTGGGAGGAAACCGGAGCACCCGGAGGAAACCCACACGGACATGGAGAGAATTGTACTCCAGCACAATCGGCAAGATCATGGACCGACTTATCTTTCACTCAACCATTACCATCAAGCCAGGGGATCAACAATGGTTCAACGTAGAGTGCAGGATGGCATGCCAGAAGCAGCACCAGGCATACCTAAAAATGAGGTATCATCTTGGTGAAGCTAACAAACAGGACTACTTGCATGCCAAACAGTAATAGACAGAGCTATATGATCCCACAACCAACATAGGGGTCTAAGCTCTGCAATCCTGTCACATCTAGATATAGAATCATAGAATTGTTGCAGTGTGGAAGCATCCCATCTGATCCCTGTAACCCTGCACTTCCCATGACTAATCCACCTAGCCTGCTCATTCTTGGACACTATGGGCAATTTATCATTGCCAATCCACCTAACCCACACATCTTTGGGCTGTTGGAGGGAAAGGGAGCACCTGGAGGAAGCCCAGCAGATACAGGGAGAATTGGAAACTCCACACAGATAGTCGCCCAAGGGTGGAATCAAACTGGGGTGCCAGGTGCTGTGAGGCAGCAGTGCTAACTACTGAACCACTTTGCTACCATCTCAAGAATAGTGGTGGGCAATTCAACAACTCACTGGAGGAGAAGTCTCGGCAAATATCCCCATTCTCAACGATGAAACAGCCCAACACATCAGTGCAAACAATAAGGCTGAAGCATTTGCAAAACTCTTCATCCAGAAGTACCAAGTAGATAACTCATCTAGGCCTCCTCCAGTGGTCCCCAGCATTACACATACCAGTCTACCGCCAATTCGATTCACTCCACATGATACGAAGAAACTGCTGGAGTCTCTGGACACTGCAAGGTCTATGGGGCCTGACAACGTTCTAGCAATTGTACAGAAAACTTGTGCTCCAGAACTTGCCACTCCTTTGCCAAGCTCTTCCAGGGCAGTTACAACACTAACATCTACCTGAAAATGTGGAAAGATTGACCAGGGATATGTCGTACACAAAAAACAGAACAAATCCAACCCAGCCAATTGCCACCCCATCAATCAACCTTCAATCACCAGTAAATGATGGAAGGTATCATCAATAGTGTTACCATGTAGCACTTGCTCAGCAATAACCTGCACAGTGGCACCCAGTTTGGGTTCTGCAAGGACCACTCAGCTCCTGACCTTACAGCCTTGTTCAAACATGGACAAAACTGCTGAAGTCCAGAGATGAAGTGAGATTGACAGTCTTTTAACATGAAGGCTGCATTCAACCGAGGCATCACAGAGGCCTAGCCTAACTGGAATCAATGGGTATCAGGTGCAAACTCTTCACTGGTTGGAATCATACCTGGCACTTAGGTTGTGGTTGTTGGAGCTTAGTCATCTCAACTTCAGGACATATCTGCAGAAGCTCCTCAAGGTAGTGTCCTCGATGCAACCATCTTCAACTGCTTCATCAATGACCTTCCCTCAATCATCAGGTCAGGACTAGGGATATTGGCTCATGATTGTACAGTATTCAGCACCATTCACACGTCCTCAGATACTGACGGATTCCATGTACAAATGTAACAAGATCCAGACAATATCCAAGCTTGGGCTGACAAGTGGCAAGTAACATTTGTGCCATGCAAATGCCAGCCAATGACCATCCCCAATCAGAGACTATGTAACTACTGTCCGTAGACATTCAATGGTTTTACCATCACTGAGTCCAAAACTATCAACATCCTTGGGGTTATCATTAATTAGAAACCAAAATAGACTCATTACATAAAAACTGTGGTTACAAGAGCAGGCCAGAGACTAGGAATACTGCAGTGAGTAGCTCACCTCCTGACTTCTCAAAGCCTATCCATCATCGACAAGACACCAGTCAGCAGTGTGATGGAGTACTCACCACTTTCCTGGATGGGTGCAGCTCCAACAACACACAAGAAGCTTGAAACTATCCAGGACAAAACAGCCACTTTATAGTCATCACACCCACAAGCATCCATTCCCTTCACTGATGCTCAATAGCACAGTGTGTACTATTTACAAAATGTACTGCAGAAATCCTTCAAAGATCCTTAAACAGCATCTTCTAAACTCATGACCACTTCCATCTAGAAGGACAAGGGCGGCAGATGTATAGGAACATGACCATCTGCGAGTTCCCATCTAAGCCACTCACCAACCTGACTTGGAAATATATTGCCGTTTCACAATGTCGCTGGGTCAAATTTGGAGAATTCCATGCCTAAGAGCATTGTAGGTCTGCCAACAGTTCAAGATGGCAGCTCACCATCGCCTTCTCAAGGGCAACAAGAGGGGGGCAATAGCTGCTGGCCATCCAGTGACACCCCGATCCTCTGAATGAATAAAAAAAGGAAATCTGCAGCCTTGTATGAGACCTTCTTGTGATCTTCATAATAACGCTGCCTACAACCTTCCAATGCATCTGGGCTCCATGGGCTTCACTGTTTGTGCTTATAGATAAAGGTATCAGTGCAGAATGGCAATGTTTTCTCCATGGAGTGGATATCAAGGAGAAAATCATCTAACTAACATGACCTCTTCTGAAACTGGGCAGTAGAAGACGGGACCTAGCTTCGATATGTAAGGATACAGGCTAAAGGATCCACAGCAATGGAGTCAGTAACAAATACTAAAGCCTAACCATAGGTACTGAAAGGGGAGAACAATTGCAATGGCAGCGGTAAAATGAAGGATGCATTGTTTGTCATAAATAGTGAACAGTTAATCAGCAGTTGCTTTAGGGATTGCAGAGTAACCTTCATTAAAACATAATTCTCCAGGCTATAGATTTCATTATTAGAACAGAAGATCTTTTAGAATGTGTCCAACAGCCTTACAGGGCCTGATGTGGTTTCTTGTGACCAGACTACATACATCAAAAAACATGCAATGAACACAGAAATAGCAAGGTATAGAGCTGGATGAACATAGCAGGCCAAACAGCATCAGAGGAGCAGGAAAGCTGACGTTTCAGATCTGGACTCATCTTCAGAAAAGGGAGAGGGGAACGGGATGCTGAAATAAATGGAGAGGGGGAGGCAGGTGGAAGATGGATAAAGGAGCAGACAGGTGGAGAGGAGATGCACAGGTCAAGGAGGCGGGGATGGAGCCAGTAAAGGTTAGTGTAAGTGGGGAGTTAGGATGGGGGTTGGTCAGTCAAGGGAAGACGGACAAATCAAGGAGGCGGGAATGAGGCTTGTAGGTAGGAGGTGGGGGTGGGAGTTGAGGTGGGAGGAGCGGATAGTTGGGTGAAAAGACAGACAGGTCAGGGAGGTGGGGACGGACTGGGCGGGTTTTGAGATGAGGTCATGGGTGGGGAGATTTTGAAGCTTATGAAGTCCACATTGATACCATTGGGCTGCAGGGTTCCTGCAACCTTCGGGGGCATTGTTGTGGCACTGCAGGAGGCCCAGGATGGACGTGTTGTCCAAGAAGTGGGAGGGCGAGTTGAATTGGTTCATGACCGGGAGATGCAGTTTTGGTGGGGATAAAGGAATGAAGGAGTTCTGTCAAGCCTTTGCTACATCAAGAATCCAGAGAATCCTTATGGAAGTCAGTGCGTACTTCTGTTGAGTATGTCAGCAATGGCTTGGTATGCTTGCCTGGAGGAGTCTGGTTTCCAATCCCACTACACCAAAGGCATGAGCATTAAATCCAGGGTTTCAATCCAGCGACATATTGAGAGGTACCGCGATGCTGGAAGTGCCATTTTTTGAGTAAGACATTAAACCGAAGGCCAGTTTTGCCCTCACATAGATATAAGATATCCCCAGGCATTATTTGAGAAAAAGCATGAAATTCTTGTTGATGTCCTGGTCATTAGTCATCTGTCATCCAACTAAACTTAAAATGCTCATTATCTGATACTTATTGTGCTGATGTGTGCAATAATGGCTGCCATTTTTTTGTATTGTAATGGTGACTACATTTCAAAACTACTTCATTAGTTGTAAAGGAGGTCATGGGAGTCACAACACAAATGCTCATTCATTTTGTTTTAAACTGTCAAAAGAAGGAAGGTTGGCTGTTTAGTTGGCCCTCCTTAGCTGTATCAATGCAATATTTTATTTTCTGAGCACAAACTGTGTCTTTGCTGCTGCCCAAACTGAATAACAGACTCTATTTAGGCTGAAGACAGTTATGGCACCATGCTGATCTGTAAAACACAGGAGGAGAGGTGAACACTATTGGGAGGTGAGGGAAGGATGTCAACTCTACTGGGAAGTGATGGAGGGAGGTGAACACCATCAAGGGGTGAGCAAGGGAGGTGGTCTATATCAGGAGGTGAAGGAGGTAGGTGAACACCAAACGGGTTTGAGGATGGGAGGTGAACATCATCAAGAGGGTGAGGGAGGGAGGTGAAAGCTATTGAAGGGTGAAGGAGTTTAAACAGTGAACAAAAAAATGCCAGCCACACAACAGTCAATATTCATAGATATTATTTTTGAAAATATTCTTTTCTGTAAATCAAAGCTTCAAAAAACACCATTAAGCCAAGCTTTGGGGCATCTAAACTTCTAGGTGTTGCCATAAAAAGGAGCTCCATGTTTCTGAAAAAGTTGGGATCAGAGATGAATGTAAATCCTGGTCATAGGATGGAGAAGTAGGGATGGAATGGCCATCAAACAATGATTACTAGTCGTAGAAAGATTCAAGCCAATTCATAGAAACATTGAAAGTTGGTACAAAAGTAGGCTATTTGAACCTGCACCACCATTCAATGTGATCATGCAATTTTGGTATCCTGCTCCAGGATGCCCCTTGATCTTTTAGCTGCAACGGCCACGTCCAGCTCCATCTTGAATATATCTCACAAACTGGCCCCACAACTTTCTGTGGTAGAGAATACCACAGGTTTACAACTCTCTGGGTGCAGAATTTCTTCCTCATCTCAGCCCTGAATGGCTTACCGCTTATTATTAGACTGTGAACCCTACTACTGGATGTCCCCAATGATTCCCCAATTTCAGGAACATTCTTCCTGCATCCTGATAAAATCAGGATTTTATATGTTTCTATGAGATCCCCCATTATTCTTCTAAATTCCAGTGAGTACAAGCCCATTTGGTCCAGTCTTCAATTTTCAGTCCGGCTATCCTGGGAATCAGATCCAAGATGGTGGTGGAGTAGGACTCCTCAGCCAGACCTCATCCGCTCTCCCTGTTTCTTTCTTTTTCTTTTCATTTTGTTTTCTTTTGTGTTTCTTTTTTCCTTCTTTCTTCTCAGTGATATCCTGAACTCCCAACCTCAGTGCGGACTCGGATTCCCAACCTCAGCATGGAACCAGTGTAGCAGTCTCTCAGCCGAGCAGTGCAACCTCCAAGCCCGATGCAGAGGTCTCTTGGCGAACCACCATGGCAGACTCTCAGCCTGGCGCGGCAGTCTCCCAGTGGCCCAATCTGGCGGTCTTTCAGCCCGGTGTGGCGGTCTTTTCACCTGCCGTGCTGGCAGCATTGCAGACCCTTGGCCCGGCGTGACGATCTCCCAGCCTGGCGTGGCAGTTGCCTGGCCTGCTCTGGCGATCTCCCAGTGGCACAGACAGCAATCTTTCAGCCTGGCAAAAGAAAGGGCTTCCAGCCTCAGGGTAATTCCAGAGTGGTCTCCCAGCCTAGAGGTGAAGCTGGCGCAGTCTGGAATCAAGGCCCCGCGTGAATTGTATATTTCTTTATTTTTCTAAATTGTTCCTATGATCCGTAATGTTGGACACTTTATCTCTTTAATTTTCTATTTTTTTCCCTAAAAGTTAGTACTTAAGAATCTGTACCTAAGTGCCTTTGTACTTAAGATTGCGCCATAAATGGTAACGTATAAATTTTTCACTGCATTCACTTGAGTACATCTGACAATAAAGCTAATTCTAATAATCAATACGCTGAAATCTGTTATCACAATGGTGACACTGGGAATATATTTTCCGTGCTATCCAGAGGTGCAGGGATACAATTGTGCAGAATTTAATCTTGATGTGTGTATGCCTGAACCAGACAATCTTTACAAGAATTGTCCTCATTCATTGCAAGCTCCCAGGGAGATGATAATTCGTCAGGACCGGAATGGATGGTGCTGCTGAAAACAGGTAAAGTTGCTGCTTTCTAAATTGCACAGACCTTTTGTTTCTCGACATGCAGCATTACATGCAAAACAAAGACAAATGGCGCTTTAAAAGAAGGTAAATTATTCATATAAGATATTTAATGTGAATTTTTAAACATCAGTGTTTCCTGTGCCAAAATATGATGTAATATTTTTCAATGTTACGCATCTATTTTAAATAAAGGTGAGGGAAACAGAGGAGGAATGAACAATAAGCACATTGTGAAAAGGAGTGTAAGCATTGATGAAGAAAATGAAGCCGCAACACTACATTTGAATCTATCCAAATGATTACTTAGATTTTTTAGTTAAATTGAAGGCCTTGAACTTCTATTAATTCTCTTACCAACTTCAGTTTAAACAGTGCACGCTAATGGCATCAGCAGGAGGCAATTGCTTAGAAGTGTTGCTAGGCTTGATTGTAAAAAGCTGAAATAGTGTTAGAATGGACGCAACCATAATACAGGGCGCTGTGGTAATTTAACTTCCCCCACACTGCACAACTCAAAAACCTGTTTGTAACAGTAACACTGTGTGCTAGGGTAACAGCGCCCCATTTAAATCAAGTTACACCCAAAGAGAAGAATTAGAATCCCAATAATTCTTAATTATGGTTTTACTTTAAAGCAGTCATGTGGATCTGACACCCCTTTGAATGGAGAGGAGGAGAGGAATCTGGTTTGGTTAGGGTCAAATGCTTTGTTCTCCGTAATGAATTGATCAAGCTGATTGATTGCTCAAAGATTACTATCTGCTTTTGAGAATTGCTACCTTGCCAGGGTAGCAGGAAATAGGGCAATAAGTTTAACAATATTTGGATCAAAATTGTAACATCAAGAGCCTTTTTGTGTGAGCTAAAAAACAGATGACATTGCTTTCTTACTCATGAAGGTTTAATCACTTAAATAGAGGACAGCTACCTGAGTGTTCTCACTGCAAGACTATTAAGGCAGATGCCAGAACCCTTTAATTAACTGGCAAAGATACCTGCAGCGTCCAGCACTGCCAGACATCGAGCAGGACTATATCCCGAGAAGCATCACCCTATTACAGTCTCTGCATGCTGCTACTGCTGTTGCAGAATAATGATCTTCATCAACTTCCCCCTTCTCTTTCCATTTCAATCAGCATTTGACATTTCCTTCCCTGTGACTTGTTGAATAGGTAATGCAATGAAACAACAACAAATTGCACTTACATAATGCCTTTAATGCGGTGAAATCAGAAAAAAGAAAATTGACACTGAGCCAAAAAAAAGCATTAGCACAGATGGCTATAAGTTTATTTAAGTATACTAAGCTTGAGGAAATATCTTAAAGAAGGCATTCTGCAGCAGACAGGTAGATAGAGCTAGGGTTCTACTGTTTTGGGCCTGGAAAGTTGAAGATGCCATTATAGTTTAATGACAAGAAAATACTTTTCCAAGTGCAATTATTAAGGTGTTTTGTGAGGAGACAGAGACCAATGGAGGTAAAGGAAATTGATTAGGGAATATGATTAAAGAAAAAATGGAGTGAAGTTTCTGTTAATCATCAAGGTAGTGAGGTCGACCAGTTTGGAATTGATCTGCAGAGATGCAGCGATGTGCGGTGGCACTGCGAGCATTGGCAGGATGGAGAGAGAATGTGTCAGAAGGCAGGGTTGGAAGAAAACTACCAAAATTAGCAACAAAGTACACCTCTGCCAAAACCATTAAAATGGACTTTGATTTATTACAGACTCAAAGAACTGTGAAAAATTGAGCAGGTTAACATTTGAGAGTTAACTCAAATGTTAACTCTGTTCCTTCCACAGATGATGCTGGATGAATATTATCTGGGTCTCTGCATTACGGGTCGAGTGACAATACCACTAGGCCATAATTGATCAGGCAGGATGAGGTTTCTGTCCTTAAAGAATATTTATGAACCAGTTGGATTTTGATAACTTCGAAAGGATTTGTGACAATTTTAATGATATCAGCTCTTAATGTCAGATTTATACTAATTTTAAATTCAGTGAATTTAAATCTACAAATGACATGATTTGGATTCTCAGTGCTAAGTCGCTATCTAGGTATCTGACCACTAGTCCAGTCACATAAACACTGTCTGAATTCCTCTTTGAAACTTTACATTTTCAACATTTTCTATTTTCCTTGTATAAATGACTACTTTTCTAACTTAAATTTGTTCATCTTCCAAAATATATCATCTTAAAAATAACATAGTCTTTGTTGTAATGTAGAAGAAATAAATTGACATGAAAATAGCATTGTCTTTGTTGTAATGTGGAAGAAATAAATTGGCATGTTACAGCTTTTTAAGAAAATTTCCATTTCACGGTATGGTTTCACAATTAGGGATCTCAGTTTTGCATTTTTCAATCTGGATACAAAAACATAAATCACCTTTTATCCAGCATCTTACATTAATGACTGAAATCAAGAATTTTGCACAGAATGCTTCGGTCATAAGTGTATAGTCATAGTAAGACCTTATCCCAAAACATTCCTTGAAGTAAAACCACTTCCGAATTCTCAAAACTTAATCTTTCGTAATCCTAGACATTTTGCAGTGTCTTTACCCGTGATATTCAAGACACTGTCTGACTAATACAGACGCACAAAGCAAAATGTTTGAGCTAATGATGTTTTTAAAGGTCAGTTGAACAATTTGTTGCAGAGAATAAGTTGAAAAAGACTGGTGGGGAACCTATTGAACCAATGTCACTGCACAGTTGTCTAACTGCTCCCTAATTGGTTTGCTGTTTGACCTTCTCCACTCGCAGAAGCAACCTCTGTAAAAGGACATCAAGAGGAGCAAGTACAAAGGACAAAAATGGTGTTAGATACCATTGTGCACAATGTAAAGCTCACAAATCAGTGCTCAGTTCTAAAAGAATTTTGCCAGTCGTTGTATTGCTGAATTTTTCCTTGTTTTTACTCCAAGTTACATTCTTCAAGAATATATCGCAAAAACATGTAATGTTTGCACTTCTACAGGATCTTCTCACATGGCTAGATATCTCAAAATACATTTCAATCAATCATTAGTTTTGAAGGTCTGTCACATAGGAAAGCATAGAAGACATATTCCATACAACTGGCTTCCACAAATAGGAAACAAAGGTTTTGGCCAGCCAATCTGTTTTAATTATGAAACAAAAAAAACTATGGATGCAGGAAATCAGAAACACAAACAGTAATTGCTGGAAAAGCTCAGCAGTTCTGGCAGCGTATGTGGAGAGAAATCAGAGTTAACGGTTCAGATCCAGTCAGTTTAGATGAACGATCACTGAATCTGAAACATTAACTCTGCTTTCTCTGCACAGATACTACCAGACATGCTGAATTTTTGCAGCAATTTATGTTTGTGGATTTAATTTAATGATGGTCATTGAGGAAGGGGCCAAGATATTCAATGAATGCTCTGTTTGTGTTCAACAGCAGGGAGAATTGATTGGCTCGATTTTCAGCTCTCACAGGGGTTGGAAATAGAGATAAGTGGATTCTAAAAATAGCATCACCAGATTCCCCAACTTTAGACTGCCCTGAGCTGTTTTCTGGGAGCAGAAATGAGGGAGGCAGGGTGAAATGCAGGCATGAAGCAGGTAATCAATGAGATAAATTAAAGGCCTATTAAGTTAGGCCTTCAGATTTTTGGAGGGAGACACGTTAGCTGCATCTGTCCATGTGACAGGCTGAGAGGGCCAGTTGTCCTAGGGTGAGAGCTCTTTCCTACCTGGGTGAAGCAACCGCTCCCATCCAAAAATGATATGCCTGCCTTTTCAACTTCACATTTTAAAATGTTACGGAGAATTCGCCACCATTTTGATGCACATTTTCCCTCACTTACCTTCCATTCCAACCTTGTGCTGTTTGCAAGCTGGAAGGTATCTGTCTTCTCTCGAGCACGAAGAACTCCACACTCAACCACACCCCATTTCAGTGCCTAAAACATTTATTTGGACAGTAAACTTGCCCATGAGTTACAAATTAGCCAATCCAGGGAGAATTATGTTGAGTAACCGTTTCCTACACAGTGCTCTCTGATGAAGGGTCTAGGCCCGAAACGTCAGCTTTTGTGCTCCTGAGATGCTGCTTGGCCTGCTGTGTTCATCCAACTTCACACTTTGTTATCACAGAATTCTGATTCACACTTGAGTCTGGAGATAGGGTTTTGAAGGAACATACACATATCCCCCACCAACCCCCTGCCACCGCCACACCCCACTCCACCATCTAACCACGTGTCTCGTCTGAAAGATGTAAAATGTAACATTACCTAAGTGATGCAAAGAATTCCCTGGCTGTCTAGTTACGCTTGTAGTGAGGATTGATCAGGTCAATCGGTTATTAGTGTATTTCTTATTTTGAGTCCTTGATATGTACAAAATTGTCTGTTGTATTTCCTTGATATGTAAAAGTACCTACGTTTCAAAAACTGCTGTGTTAGTTGCAAAATGCTTGCAGTCCAGAAAGGAGTTAGATCAATGCAAGTTCTTTCTTTCAGTGGCATGAATGCTGCTAAATGAGCCACAAAGACTTGCATCTCACATTATGCAGTTGTGTAAAGCAGCCTCTTACTTCTCGTCAGGTATTTACATTCATTGACACACTCTGAAGGTACACCTGTGTTGAAACCCTTTACTCATTGAATAGTTTATCTACTAATACTTTAAAAACACATAAACATTCACTGGTTTCACAGCTCTGTGACATACACAACAGATGCTGGCACCGCAGTCAGTCATATGCTATTAGCAATGTAAAAGAAGACTTTGAGAATTCATTCATTTCATGTGTTTTCAAAACATCTAAGTTGTATCTTGGTTGATCTCTACATTTAGAAGACCTGATTTCATGTCATGTCTGCCGCATATTTTCCCACTGGCCCTGATCATTATTGCCTCCTTGCCTGTCTATTGCACTCCCCTGCCAGACATAAATGGCAAGAGAGGCTTGAGGTTGCTCTGCCTGACAGTAAATCCTTGAAGCCTAAAGCAAATGCTGCCTCATTCTACATTTGGACTGATAAACACGTGTGTTCAAAAATATCATAATTAGGACTCGGCAGTAGAGAGAGCTTTTCATCCCTCCAGCAGTAAATGCAGATTCTCATCCTGGAACCAACATCAATGAGGATGCCATTTAGCCCATTGTGTCCTGCAACTATCTTTCCTTTCAAGCATTCTCTTTCTCTTCACATTTATCTAATTGTGTGCAATAACTAATAAGTAAAAATTATTGCAAATGTTCAGTATTATTCATTTATATTTGAATTAAAGTACACTTTTTATGTTTAAGCAAGATGGTTCTTGTAATCAAACCAGAAAAAAAATGAAAATTGAATCATGTAGTACTTTCTGTTTCTGTAGTGCCTGCGGGAGTGAGTTCCAGATTGTAAGCTGCCCTAAATGTCCATTTGATCTTGAATCTTTGTTCAATCACACTCAGAACTCCATACTGACTTCTTTTTTTCTGATGTCTGATGATTGATGACTGTATCTTGCTGACCTTTGTTAGCCTGATCTGGAAAATATTCACGAGTACCAAAATATCGGCCCTTCTTCACTTTTACTTAGTCCATCACCTACTCTTTCCTTTCTGGATCTCCTTCTGTAGTAATGAACTTTGAACCTTGTTACAGATGAAGCAAGATGGTATTGGAATTATCTCCATATCCTCAGCTCTCAGTTGTTCTCAACCATGTTTTTAGAGGGTGTGTTTTTAAGCTCCTTGTGAGTGGTGCAACTTTTAATAATTAAAATGAAATGGGCTTTCTGATCCTCTTAAACCTGGGAAAAAGACAAATGTTTACTCACACAGTGTTGGGAATGTAAATGTAACAAATCACTCACTTCTGTAAACACATAGTGCATACAAATTCCGATGAGTTTTACAAATGGTGGCTGCCCTTATGTTATTAATTGAAAACAACACAGCAAGTCACATGTTGAAATTGGTCCTTTAAGCTGAACTCAGTGCAGGTCTGTTTTGAGTCATTTCATTATTCTTTGAAGGTGAATGGAAGTTGGTAAGCCATAGTAAGCTGCTGTAGATAAAGATATAGTGTTGCTGCAGATGGGAAACAAATTAGTTTGATCTCATTAATAACAAAGTGTGAAGCTGGATGACCACAGCAGGCTAAGCAGCATCTCAGGAGCACAAAAGCTGACGTTTCGGGCCTGGACCCTTCATCAGAGTGCTTGCTCTCATTGACTCAGTTAGCCATGTTATTCTGCATTCTTGACAGAGGTCTCTGACTGGTTCTTGGAGTAGTAAGATTTGTTACCTAACATTAAATTTCAATCACATGATCAACACTTCTGGTTATCCACATAAATGATTTGAAGTTGGAAGTCATTGATGAACAATGGCATGGTGAATGGAGGCGGCCTGTGAGAAATCAGCTTCTCTGTTCTACTCTTAGTTAAATTTCGAGCTTTCAAATACTGATTCTGTTGGAAGAGCATTCATGTTTTTATTATGGTAAGCTAGACATAAAATTTACAGGTGATTTTACACCTAGCATGCCTATTGAAAATAGTGTGTGCCACTCTTGGATAGAATCATAGAATCCCTACAGTATGGAAACAGGTCCTTTGGCCCAACAAGTCCACACCAACCCTCAGAGCATCCCACCCAGACCCATCACCCTATAGCCCACCTAATCTACACATCCCTAAACAGTACGGGCAATTTAGCATGGCTGATTCACCTAGCCTGCACGTCTTTGGACTGTGGGAGGAAGCCAGAGCACTCAGGGAAACCCACGCAGTGGCAGCGAGAATGTGCAAACTCCACACAGACAGTCGCCAAAGGGTGGAATTGAACCCGCGTCCCTGGTGTGGCAGGGCCGCACTGAGCCACCATGCTGCACAATCATACTTATGTGTCAATGATTTTCTCAAAGCATGTATTAGTTCTAGTCTCAACAGAGATCAAAGAAGTTATCAGATCTATCTTTTCAACAGCAATTTATTCATTTTCTTAAAAGGCACAGGTTTATTTCAACGGTCTGTATGTTGCATTTTCTTTTGCTTTTGTGGTGATTGGAACCAGTTTGACCTGGTTGACTACAAGGTCATTGATTGCGGTGGTTAACCTAGGCCAACCAGGAAAGCCCTGGCTGTCAAATATAATCAGGAGATTCTTTATAAAAAAAACCCAGGAGATTAGAACCTCCTCAGTTGAGGACTGACTCCAAGCTGGCTGGCTAGCTACAGCTAGTGGAAAAAATAACCAGGAGATTCTTTTCAAATGAGAATCTCCTCAGTTCAGGCAGCTGACTCCAAGCTGGCTGGGTCACAGCCAGTGGTACTGCTGGATTTTAATTCTCAGTGGGAAATTGCTTTTTTAAACTGGCTGGTTACAGCCAGTGTATTGTAATTTTTGGAACCAAAGTAAAGATGACTGATTAGATTCCCTACAGTGTGGAAACAGGCCTACAGCCCAACAAGTCCACACCACCCCTTGAAGCACCCCACCCGGACCCATTCCCCTATTACCCACACACCGCTGAACACTACGGGCAACTTAGCATGGCTGATCCACCTAGCCTGCACATCTTTGGGCTGTGGGAGGAAACCAGAGCACCCGGAGGAAACCCACGCAGACACGAGGAGAATGTTCAAACTCCACACAGACAGTTGCCTGAGGCTGGAATCAAACCCGGGTCCCTGGTGCTGTGAGGCTGCAGGGCTAATCACTGAGCCGCCATGCTGCCAAATTGCAAGCCTTGCTCCTTGCACCACAGGTTTAAGTATTTGCTCTTTACTTTTGCACGTGTTTTCACCTTTTTGTGCCCAGACTGAGCCTCCATGAGTCAGCTGTGCCTTTGCAAGTGGACTGTGCTTCTGCTTGCTGTGTGCTCTTGCTGCCTTCGTGCATGGACCCGGCCTTCAGGTGTGGACTCAGCCCTTCATGTCTGGATTGTTTTGTATGTATTGTGTTTTGCGTGTCCTCCCCGGGTCTAACAGGCCTTACCAAGAGCCAGATGGTGTGTATGTCATCCCAAAAACTATTGCCCCAAGCATCAGACAGTGAGTAGGTCGCCCCAAGAGACAGAAGGGGCATAGGTAGCCCCAAAAACTGTCATCCGGAGAAGGTATAGGGACTGACTATCCTAGAGGTGGTCAGAAGGTGAGCAAGGATATGTTTGGAGCTGGAAGGCACATAGGGGTAGGATGAGAACTGAAAGGTGCACAGAGGTGGCTGGAAGGTGAAGAAAGGCGGGCCGATTACTTGTTTGCCAGGGGTGTCAGTGTTGCATGTTGTTGTTTGTTTGAATTAATTTATCTTGTATGTACTTCTGTCTAAAGTTTTCTTTTATGGTGAGTTATGGTGCGATTTGGGGTTCGGTTACCATCCCCGTTTCCCTGTAAATTGCTGTTTGCTTTGTTGATTGTTAACTTGATTTGCTTTGTATTTTTGTATAGTTTAATAAAAGCGTATAAATAGGGGATTCAGAATCACCTCAGGCACTGACTCCGAGCTGGCTGACCCGAGCCAGTGTCCTGTGCACAAGCAAATAAAGGGGGTTTTGGTGACAGGATATTGGCTTCTGTGCAGTCGTTTCAACCAAGTTCAGATGATGTGAGATTTTTGAAGGGTCTTGTGCTGTGAAGTCTAGTGAGTTTTCTTGCAAAATCTTACCGAATTCATCACATACATACCCATCTCACCTCAATGTCATCTCCCATGCCTGATCTTACCTTGCACCATTCTCAGGACAACTCAACACTCAGCAGCAGCCTCAGAAATCACCCTGGGCCAGCACAATTTTTTAAAGCTGCCATGTAGCTGGACAACTGTCAATCCAGAGTTGCACTGTATACATCCTGGCATTTGCCTCAAACATGGCAGATCAGGGGAAATCAATGAACTGTTGCAATGGCAGTGACTTAGACATCCTGCTGGAAGGGTGGGCATCATCTTCTTTCAGGATCCGGCAAGGTAGGAAGAAGGTTGATGACTTTCTCTACTCTGCCAGAATAATTGCTGCCATCTCCTCTCTGATACCTCACATTCACTAAATCTTTGCTGCCTCCCAGCAAGATTCATGCTTTGAGAGAACACGGTGTGAAGCTAGATGAACACAGCAGGCCAAGCAGCATCGGAGGAGCAGGAAAGCTAATGTTTTAGGTCGGGACCCTTCTTCAGAAGAAGGTTTCTGAAGAAACGTCAAGCTTTCCTGCTCCTCTGATGCTGCTTGGCCCTGCTGTGTTCGTCCAGCTTCATACCATGTTATCTCAGATTCTCCAGCATCGGCAGTTCCTACTATCTCTATAACAAGGTTCATGCTTTAACAGTCTCACAACTGCCTGCAATATTGTCCCTATCACCCACACCAAAACCTGCAACCACTAACCCTGCATGCATCAGTGCTACCTACTCACTCACGTCGGACATCTCCCCACCTAGACCAACAATAGCAACAATGGTATCCAATTACTCTGCCAGGAGGAAAGCAGCCCCCAGTGAGGCAGAAAGAGACAAGGCTACCTGCCACTCAGCTCTCACCTCCTTTTGCAGGCAACATTCTGATTCTGGAAGAAAAACACATGTTGCTGGAAAAGTTCAGCAAGTCTGGTAGCATCTGTGAAGAAAAAGTTAATGTTTCGGGTCCGGTGACCCTGCCGCAGAACTGTTCTGCTGCCGGACCGCTGAGCTTTTCCAGCAACTTCTGTTTTTGTTCCTGATTTACAGCATCTGCAGTTCTTTCAATTTTTATTTGGCATTCTGATTCTGACCATCCCAAATGACTGACGAACCATTCCCAAACCCCTGTACTGGGACTGGAAGCTTCCTTTAGCTTACTATGCCAGGACCACCAAGTGAAGGCTGCATGGCTTGACTGAGGACTCCTGCAAACCATGACAAGCTTCCTTCCTTTGTGTCTGTGCTTAAGATCAAGGCAAGACAGAAACAACGTAAGCCTCGTATATCTGTGGGTGATGGGGCTGAGCACAAGAAGGCAAATCAATGCAAGACAGGGATACTGTAAGCACCCAGGTAGGGTCAGAGTGAGTGAAAATTATGACAGCAAGAGAGCAGTATGGATGTACAGCCTGCTGTAGTCCAAAAGATGGGTGTGTGTCGCTGAGCACACTGTTTCCTTGTAGCATTACAATGGCAATTGCCAATGCAGCCCTGAAGTATCCTGTAAGTGGAGTGGAGATGTGCATTAGAGTTCATAGAATCCCTACAGTGAGGAAAGAGGCTAATCAACACAAAGAGTCTGCACCCACATTGTGAAGACTATCCCACGCCATCCTAACCTGTAACCCCATGTTTACCATGGCTAACCCACCTCACCTGCACACTATGGGACAACTTAACATGGCCAATTCACCTAACCTACACATTTTTGGGTGATGGGAGGAAATGCACACAGGCACAGAGAAAACATGCAAACTCCAGATAGGCAGCTACCCAAGGCTGGGATTGAACCCAGGTCCCTGGCATTCTGAATCAGCATTCCTAACCACTGAATCACCATGCCACCCTTATAGACTAGAACAGATCAGACCCCAATGTCCATGGATGTAGAATTTATGTGGCCAGTGTCCATGGAGCGTACCCTAAGATTTTAGTGCCCTGTGTCCAACATGAAGGCCATTTGAAGCAAACAATGAGCTAATCCACCAAGTATCCGCTGTGGTTTCCACGGTGAGTTTCTCAACATTGAGCTTGTTTGTTAAGATTACTGAATATTAATGAAGTGAGTGTTGCCATTAACAAGAACTTTAGCAAGCAATAATCCGCTGGTTTAGTGAGAATCTCACCAAGCTGCTTGTGAGTTGGAGCGAGTTGTTCCCGATGTCGTGATGAGTGTAGCTGGATTTTTCATGTGATTCTGCCACACATCTAACCATAGCCCATATGACTCAGTTCCCTGTAGCACTCTGCCCAATGAATTCATGTTGAATAAAATCCATATCTTCAAAATGGGGGAATATAAATCTTTACTGCACATAGCAACTGACATAATTTATGAACATATCTACTCCCTTTTCCAGTAAGGACCTTATTCCCTGTTTTCAATGTCTCCAACACATGTATCCTCATATTACCACATCCACTGTTCTGCAATTATCATGAAATTAACACTTAAGTGCAGCAATTTGGGTCCCTTTCCCTCTGTGCACCATTTGCTTTATTCCTTTTTAAAAGCTGGTCATGTCTAACATCTTTTGATTGAGAGGATGAGTCCATATCTGTGAAATTGGATCTCACCATAGATGGTGTCAGACCTGCTAAGTATCTACAGCGAATCTGTTTTCTTTCCTTTCGTTGTTCAACTGTCAGCTCAATTCTGCAGGAATTTCAGTCATCACTACCACTTATATTTGTGGTCACCTTTCTAATGGGTTCAAATTTGTTGATAGTATCAGCGTAATACAGATCTCATGCTTGGGCCACTCTTTGATTTCATACAGAAGAGTTTACAGATTTCCATGCAATCCAATGAAGCTAAGGCTGTTTATTAAGCACTTAATTTCTTCAGGATTGTAACTAAATAAATTATTTTTGAAGAATGCTCATTGGCATGAAAGTAAAATGGGCAGCTATGTGCCACAGACAACAAATAATTTAATTACCAGGTAACAGGAAAGGATTTCCTGTCTCGAAAATTAAATGCACAGGCAGTTTTCTTTAAGAGTAGGCTCTCCAACTGGTTGCCAGAATATTCACGCAAACCCTATCAATATTCACACTCCAATAATGTTTTCAGCTCCTCTAAACAATGTTTGTAATCACCTGACAACATTCATCAATCTTTGATATTGTTCACACATGTAACCCTCAACAGTATTCACTTCTGTCCAGTCAATGTACAACCATGCCATCTCACCTTCAGAAACAACTGTCTCCTGTATGCCCAATGTAAGGAGACTCAGCTATGTTGAAGCTTGACTTTGAAGGAGAGAGAGCAGGAAAGGGAACAAGAGAGGATGTGAACATCTAAGTCAGGTTGGATAGTGGGAGAACAATACTGGTGGATGAGAGGTGGGTGTAAGTATCGTTGTGGAGGGGAAGGGGGTGAGTATTGTCATGGGATGAGCTTCTTGTGGGAGACTGAGGAAGGGAGGGAGGTGACTATAGTCAGGGAATGAGGGAGGGAATTGAACATTATCTGAGGGTGACCCTGTGACTATCTTGAGGGCTGACAGACTTATTTCTAAACTCTTGAGTCAATGAACCGCTGTTCCTAGTGGAAATATTTTCAAATCATGACAATAAAAGTGACATGGCTTTTCTAGCATTACCTGCAGCACTTGATCTCTGGCCATCATTGGATTCAAACTGGACTGGGGCCAGAATATGCAGAATTCTGCTATAAAATGGCAAGTGTACAGTTTAAACTGTGATCAGGAGCAGGCACATCCTCTCTTCTCCGAAACAAAACATTCTGGGACTGTAAGATAATAAAATGTGAGGCTGGATGAACACAGCAGGCCAAGCAGCATCTCAGGAGCACAAAAGCTGACGTTTCGGGCCTAGACCCTTCATCAGCTCTGATGAAGGGTCTAGGCCCGAAACGTCAGCTTTTGTGCTCCTGAGATGCTGCTTGGCCTGCTGTGTTCATCCAGCCTCACATTTTATTATCTTGGAATCTCCAGCATCTGCAGTTCCCATTATCTCTGATTCTGGGACTGTCACTGGGTCAAAGTCCTGCAAATGTCAAGGCAACCATAATGGGAGCATCTTCTCAACTGCAGAAGTTCAGGAACAAGACCCACGGACAGTTTCTTGAGGGGAACTAAGGATTGGCAATAATAGTGGTCTTGCCAGCAATATGTCTGCCTTGAGAATGAACAAAAACCAGATCCCTAAGATTGTAATAGTTTTGAAACATATTGTGAGGACAAACAAACCAAACTGGCATCATTGACCCTTAAGCAATAAAGCTTTATTTTCACTTTGCCTGGATTTTTTTCCCCACTGTTGACAGAAGCTTCAGTTATTTCAGTAAACAATAACACAACACCATGCAAATGAACCAACTGACCTGAGAAGGCAACGCAACTTATTTAAATGGTGGTTGGAAACATGCAAAGTCACATCTGAACACCATCATTGCCAGGAGAGAGGTGAATGCTTTAACTCAGATAATTTGATTCCAAAAGTTTGATGGAATCTTGCTTTGAAACACACAAGAAATGATTCCAAATTTACAAGAACAAATGGAAGAACAGTTAATCTTTGTAAGGTTAATCTAAATTCAAAAACATGCAGACAGCTGTCTTGTTGCATGTGTATTGATGACTTCAGAAGATAATGTTCAATGTAATGAAGGGTGTTGATGGAACGAATAGGAAGAAATCCCAGGGGACACAGATTTTGAGTTAATTCTCAAAAGAATGGAAGGCAACGTGTGGAAAAATGAATCAGTGTAGTAGGTTACAACAATTTGAAATGAACAACCTGGAAGCAAACAGATCAAAAAGCATCTATCAAAAAGAGAATTGGATGAATACTAAAAGGTAGAGAAAAAAGCAAGGGGAGTGGGGCTAACCAGCACAAGTCTTAGAGGCCAAATGGTTTCTTCCAATTATCACGATATTCTGATTTTATTGGAAAAATATGACTTGGAATACACCTGAAATTGAAAGCAGCAGCAAACTAAAATACATTAAAAGGTCATACAGAGAGTCTTCAATCAAGCGTAAAACCATCAACTTCATACAAAATGAAGTGTGATAAGGACAACCAGATTTCTTTTTTGGCTCTGGCTAGAAGGAAGCTAGTAATTCATTTGTAGAATCAGATAACACTGCATAAGGTCATTTGGTCCATTTTGTCTGTGCTGG
Organism: Stegostoma tigrinum; assembly: GCF_030684315.1. Taxonomy (NCBI): domain Eukaryota; kingdom Metazoa; phylum Chordata; class Chondrichthyes; order Orectolobiformes; family Stegostomatidae; genus Stegostoma; species Stegostoma tigrinum. The sequence goes on from NC_081355.1 coordinate 32,709,599, forward strand.
CTTTTTGAAAGTTTACCAATTGGTTCCAATCCCTTGCTGTTTTCCCTTGGCAGTTTGTATATTTTCTCTGCAAGTACATATCCTACTTCCTTTTGAAAGATCCTAATGGCCATATTTCCACCACTGTCAGGGCACTGATGGGAGGAGTGTGCTGGAAATTAGCCCCCACTATTTCACGAGTCACCATAGAGGTATAAATGACCAGTTTAATCACTAAGGTGATTAATTTGCATTATTTTGACCAACACCTAAGACAAAAGAAACTCATGTCAGGTTTCATCAGTAGATAAATAAACAAATTAAAAGAGATCATAACAATCTTATCCTTTATCAAGTGAAAAAATGAATTATTAATTACTAACAGCAAACTTAAACTATACCATCTTTTAAATCTCAACATTTGCTCACAGAGATGAACAATGCAGATGGTCTTGCAGAAATAGCAACAGTGGAAAATGTAGGTAAAAAAGAACAAATTTGGTCAATCAAAAGTCCAAAGGGTACAATGAGGTGATTTTTTTGCAGTCCTTTGGGATTATGCAGAGCAGAGCAGGTGTTGTTGATTGTAGAAATTATCAATTTGGTAGCTCATCAGCTGGACCTAAGTTTTTGGTTGCGTTAGGTGTTATTTTCAGAAACTTTTAGTGCTGGCTTTATTCTGTGCATAGCTTGGGAGAGAGAGGGATCTGTCTTAGCACGCAGGCTTTTCAAAGTTTGAGTACAGCTGCTTTCTTCTCCATTCTGTGACAACTACATCTGAACTCATCAAAAGCTGTTGCTCGGCTGTTGATTAACAAAAAGACATCTGGTACCAGCAGACATACTAAATCAAAGTATCGCACGTAAGTATCAAATCCAGCTTCTCCAAAATTTTCATGAATTACGTAACCAATTTGTGAATACTACACCGTTCTACTTTTCCTTTAAGCTTTTTTTTAAGATCAATTCATTCTCTGCAACACCGCAGTTCAAACAACCATCTTCCCTGTTTATACTTCCAAAAAATAATGCAGCGCTTACCCCACTCTTCCAAACAGTGCATTCCAGATTGCACAACCCCCAAAAAACACTCTGCTCATCTCTCCCTGTTTTGCTTTCCAATTTTATTAGGTGTGAACTTGAAATTCAGAATATCCTGTACATGCCGAAAATAAGTAGTAAATGTTGCACATCTGCAGAGAGTAATTGAAACACAGCAACACTGGAACAGGAGTAGGCCATTCAGCCCTTCAAGCCTGCTCAACTATTCAGAATGAACATGGCTGATCTCTGGCCTAATTTCATATGCCTCCTTGGGCCCATGTCCCTTGATACGCTTGCTTAATAAAAAATTGTCTATCTCAGGCTTAAATTTAACAACTAAATTAGCATCAACTGCCATTTGAAAAAGAGAGTTCTAAATATTCGCTATTCTGCGTGTAGAAGTACATTCTAACTTCTCTCACAAATGGCCTGGTCCTAATTCTAAACTATGCCCCCTGGTTCTGGAATCTTCAACCAGTGCAAATAGTTTCTTTTTGTCTACTGTGTCTCTCCCTGTAAATATGCTAAAAACCTCAATTAGATCACCCCTTAACCTTCTAAACAATAGAGAATAAAGGTCTAATTTGATTAATCTCCCCTCACAAATTAACCCCTGAAGTCCAGGTATCATTCTTGTAATCCTGCTTTGAACTCCCAAAACATCCTTCCTAAGGTGTGGTGCCCTAATCCACTCACAGTACTCTAAGTGGGGTCTAGATTTTTTTTTGTAACTGCAGCATTATATCTGTGATTTAGCTCATTTGGTTGTATGGTTGATTTGCAAAGCACCATGATAGCAACAGTATGGATTCGATCCCCATACCAGCTGAGGTTATCACAAAGGACTCTCCTTCTCAACTTCTCCCCTCACCTGATGTATGGTGGGCCTCAGATTAAGTCACCACGAGTTGTCTCTCTTTAATGAGAGAGCAGCCCTAGGCTCTGGCAAGACTATGGTGACTTAATTTAGGTAACTATAAAATATTTTCTTATTGTCTTTTATGTCCATTTCAAGTTCCCTTCCATAATCCTTTTTTAGCCTCCCTTATAAGCAGCCTTATTGGTCTTTATACTTATCCCATATTCTTTGTATTTTTATGAGCTTTTTATTTTTTAACTTAATGCTGACCATTACCTCCTTAGAGGTCCACATCTGTGTTTTTGTGAGCTTGTGCTTTTCCTTCTAATGGAGACAAACTGCTTCTGTATAGCACTTAATGTTTCTTGGAACACCCTCCACTATTCTGAAGAAGGGTCTGGACCCGAAACGTCAGCTTTCCTGCTCCTCAGATGCTGCTTGGCCTGCTGTGTTCATCCAGCTCTACACCTTTTATCCCACTATTCCTCAGTTGTTTTTACTGATTAGCAAATCTTCCCAGTTTATTGAGGACAGTCTGCCTCATCCAATTAAAGTCTACCTTACTTAAATCCAAAATTCTAGTACCTAATCTTTGTTTATCTCTTTCAAATGTTACATGAAATTTGATCATGTTATGAGCACCATTTGACAAAGTCTAACAAACAACTAGGTCACTAATCAAATCAAGCTCACTGCTCATTACTAGATCCAAAATTACTTGTCCCCTGTTGCAGCCAAGACACATTGATGTAGGAAACTAACCCAGAAACAGTCTAGAAATTCACAGCAGGTGTTTGTCATCTCTCCCAGTTTATGTTAAGATTAAAATCCCTTTTAAATAATATTCTGCCTTTGTTACATAGTTGCCTAATTTCAGTATTTGTACCATCTAGCACTTTTGAGCTGCTACCGGGTGATCTATATTTGACACCTAGTGTGGGTTTTAGTTCCATTCTGGTTCCTCAGTTCCACCCATAAAGTTCCACCCATTTCACTGTAGAAATCATTCTGTTTCAAATTAATAATGCTAATCTAACCTTTCTGCCTCTTTTCTCTATCTCCCCTGTAAGCTTTATAATCTGATACGTTTCATTCCCAGTCCTGATCATCCTGCAACTATGTCTCTGCAATGGCTACAATATCATAGGTTCCAATTTGAATCTGTACCCCCAGCTAATTTAATTTGTTCCTTATATTCTATGTTTTTGTATAAATATGTCTAATTTTGGCTGTGCACTCTATCGTGTTGTTCACCTTCTTTTTATTATTTCTCCCTCCTGGCTTACTCAATGCATTTTTTACAGACCCACCTTGCCTATTAAATTGGCCCTGCTTACTCATCCTATTTACCTATACCTTCTCATCACTTGTTGACCCGTTGATCCAGTTCCCACTCCCCTGCCACAATAGTTTAAACCCTCCCAAGCGGCACTAGCAAACCTCCTTGCAAGGATATTAGCGCCCATCCAGTTTAGTTACAACCTGTCCTTTTTGTACAGGTCCCTTCTGCCCTGGAAGACATGCCAATAATCTAGGTATCTGAAGCCATCCCTCTTACACCAGCTTTCTAGGCACTATTCAGCCCTACTATCTTCCTATTTCAACTCTCACCACCACGTGGCATGGTAGTAATCCCTACGTTACAACTATAGAGGTCCTGCTTTTCAACTTTCTACCTAAATCCCTAAATTCCTTTCGCAGGACCTCACTGCCCATCCTGCCTATATCATTAGTTCCAATATGGAACACAATCTCAGGTTGCTCACCCTCGTTTTTGATATGTCCCATGCCCACTCAGAGACATCCTTGACCCTGAAACCAGGAAGGCAACATACCATCCTGGAGTCTAGCTTGTGGCTACAGAAATACCTGTCTGAGCACCTGACTATACAGCCCTCAACTACCACTGCTCACCTGTACTTTGAACCTGTCTGCTGCACGACAGAGCCAGCTGGGTTGCCACAATTCTGGTTACTGATACCTCCATCCCCTGATAAGCCATCTCCCCAACAGTATCCAAAATGGTATACTTGTTGGACAGGCCACAGGGACCGTGCACTGACTGTATGCTCCTCCTGGCAGTCACCTATCTACCTTCCTCAACATTGGATGTGGACACATTTCTGAAACTGCTATCAATGACAGATTCCACCAAGTGCATGCTCCTTGATGTTTTGAATTGCTGCAGCAGCCAATCCATGTTGGCATCCTTCATTATCCAATCTGTTTCCATTTATTAACTCAAAGAGCCATTTTTTTTTAATCTTCTGCTATAGATTTTTGTAGTCGCACCAGAAGTCTACGCTTGTTCAAATTTAGGTTTCAGATACTGGAGGCGAAATGCTGGTAACCATTGGTAGTTCAGTCTGGCTATATGTGACTCTAGATGGACACATGAGCAGATGAGGACAGAGGACCTAAAACAGCAGTAGTCCTTCAGGTTTCACAGAAATAAACACAAATGTACCCAATATCTCCTGCCTGACTGGTCCATTAGTTGACGTTGTATGCAATTAGCTGAATTGTTGGCCTACTCAGAAGAGTGTTACATTCAGATTGACAATGTGTGCTGAATAGTCAGTCATTCCCAACAATTTTCTGGTGCATTTCTTGGTTGAATGGACAATCTCTTCACCTATCAGCCTGTGTGCAATGATGTTGGAAATCAATACTCCTACAAAAAAAATTGAATAGTTTTCTAAACATGAGAAAACTTGACCACTGTGTCTGAAGACCAACTGAAGTTAAATTTGAAATTTAGAGCTTGCAGGCAGAATCATCAAATATTAGGGAATCGCATCTCATCTTTCAAAATGTGCAGCAAATTTTAGAAAGCCCACTCATAAATACTCTGGTATTTTGGATTATTGTGATGGAATTGTTGGTTTCTAGAGCACTACTTTTCATTGTTTAGCTTATACACCATTAAAAAAAATGAAATAAAACTATTGGAGTCTAAATGTTTTCCAGAAAATAAGGCTTTTTTTGGTCAATTCTGCTGTAAAAAGGTTTCAGAATGTAATCCCCTGGTTCCAGCAGGTGTGCATTTGAAATGCCTTCTAGTTTTTTAGCTACTGAGTATTGGTGTGGACTTTTAACGTCAATTTCGAGTCAGTGTCCTTCAGTGCTATCTATTAACATGTAGGGGTTTATATTTCATGCACTGGCAGTAGTGGTTGGCACATACCAAATGACAGGGTTAAATGCCCCACAGTAATATTTCCAAATGAATGAAGAAAGGTCTGCAACCCACCGCCTCTGGTGCCGCTTGGCCTGCTGGGTTCGTCCAGCTCTACATCTTGTTATCTATGTGAATTCCACAGTCATCTTTCTGTAAAGATGTTTCATCTTCCTTCCATTAATAAATCTCTACATTTAAACTTGCATTGTCTGCATTGTCATAACTGCAGAAACACTATGTTCCTATGTATGCATTATTTCATACTTTTAAACATAACTATCCAATCATCCCATAGTTGTTATTTTTCAGATTTTCATACAAAGCAATTCTTCTTCCGTTGCCCAGGTTCTGTTCTGGAGATGAATGGTTTGCTAAAATGGCACATAGCACTTTTTGGTGACAGGTCACATATTCTATGTTGTGAGGTAGATCATGTGATTTTTTAATCTAAATATTTTTAATTTCACTTGTTTTAAGGTTTGGGTGCTTCTTTTAGAGTTAGTAACATTTGAGTTTTCTGCATGTCTGAAGTTAATCATTAACGTGTAAGTATTTCTGGTCCATGGTGGTTTATTTTAAAACTCTTTGAGGCCAAGCTTTGGTACTTGAGAGTTAAATAATGGAGCCTCCAGGCTCTTTGGAAAATCCTGGATCTTATTTATTTAAGCTTAAGGGAAATGCACAAAGTTTGAAAAGAGAGATATATTTTAGTTCTACTTTTGAGTTTTAAACAATCCTATGAAGTCATTGGATTCAAATAGCCATGTAGACCAGTGCTCCCATGAAGGAAAGATATAGTGAATTTGATTCCTTTGGAATAAAGAGTTAGTGTTACTTCCAGACCAAAAGTGTTGGGATAAAACCTTGAAGAGTTACTTAAAGTCTTTTAAGCTCAGGTGCTTCAGGAATAAGCTTTCTTCAGGTCCAGCCTACAAATTAAATTCACATGTAGGTGGCACATTGACTCAGCGGTTAGCACTGCTGCCTCACAGCACCAGGGCCCTGGGTTTGATTCCATCCTCGAGCGACTGTCTGTGTGGAGTTTGCACATTCTCCTTGTGTCGGCATGGGTTTCCTCCAGATGCTCCGGTTTCCTCCCATAGTACAAAGATATGCAAGCTAAGTGGATTGGCCATGTTAAATTGCCCATAGTGTTCAGGGATTTGTAGATTTGTTGGGTTTGTAGGCGGATGGGTCTGGGTGGAATGCTCGGAGGTTTGGTGTGGACTTGTTGGGCTAAAGGGCCTGTTTCCACTCTGTAGGGATTCTATGAAACCAGTTTCAGCCCCTTCCACATCCTGATTTCCTTTGCTCTCCATTGGATGCCATGCTTCCAGCTATCTTGAACCTAAGCTAGAATTCCCTCCCCAAGACTCTCTAACCCACTTTTAGTCATCTGCCTCCAAATATTACTGTGTGTCTCACTGTGAAATGTTGTCTGATAAACATGTTGGAGCATTTTATTTTGTTAAATGCAATTGTTCTTGTTTCAATAAAAAGGCTGCTCAATAGGTCTTGGGGAAGTAAACAGCTTGGATTAATTGAAGTGGAAACATGGGGAGATTTGATTGACATTATTTATTTTGAAGTGATAGCAGCTCTGGGACAGGCCTTCATAAGTAATTTTTTTAAAGGTTCAATTTTGACATTGGTCTGGTCTTTTCTCCTTTGTGGACCTCAACAGCTGCCCTTCTGGATTGATTCTCTGATGATGTCCTCCACAAATTCAGTCTGCTGACAAGTGGGAGGCTAAGGGAAATGGTGCTGATGTTTGTCAGTCTGCTGTCTTATTCTTTTTCCTTCCTCTGCTTCCTCCCTGTGTCCTTCTTTGACTCAATCTGCTCAGTGGTGGGCTAGTCACTCTCTGTACATGTGTCTCTTTCTCCAATGCAGAAGCAGCTGACACCACATTGCTACCACATAATAAGATGGGTTCTGGTAGCTTGGGCAGATATTGCTGCCACCAATCTTTTTGTAATACTAATCTGCACAGCTTACACAAACTAAATGGTGAAGAATGAACCACCAATTAGTCTTTGCCAGAAGAGGCACATACCTAAGTAACTATCAGTGATTCATTATGCACCAATTAAGATGGCAGATTACTTTAACTCAACAAAGTTTAACTACATTACACTTGTTCAGGGATGTGAATATTTAAAAGACATAAGGCTAACCTAAGAAACAACTACAATAAATATCCAGAGCTGGCTAGCTCCTCCCAGAGGCAGTCCAAGATATCTAGTGGGCGGAGCTATACAAGCCTTCAGAGTTACCCTTACAGGCCAAACGTTTTATACAACATTAATAACTCCACCATTTTCCGCTCTTGGTACAGTGACCTCATTTGTGCATGGGACAAAACCCTGTGTCTCAATCAATATAAATTTTAAAAATGACAAATTATCTTGTTGTTAAGGAAACTATTGTTTAAATTGACCTGTTGTGTGCTAAAACCGTGCCAAAGTACAAAGTGACCTACAGATGTGAAACCTCACCATGCTCAGAGCACATCACTGCCAGAGCTCAGCACTGTTGAAGGAACTGTCTTTAGCTGAGATGTTAAACTGAGGCTCCATTTGCCTCCTTAGCCAGATGTTGAATGCCCCAGTCCACTAAACAAAGAAGAGTACGGTTCTCCCCGCTTTCCTGGACATTACTTATCCCTTAACACACACTGAAAAAACAGATTATTTGATCATTAGCACAGTGCAGTTGGTAGAACCTTGCTGTGCTTAAATTAGCTGCCACAATCCATACTCTGAAAGAGTGACTAAAAATATGCATCACAAGTTAAATCATGGGACATGCCACATTTACAGAAGGAATATAATTGACAATTATTTTCTGTCTGGCTTTGGGATTATTAATCGGCTTTCCTGCTGTTGTATTAAATTTGCACCTCATCCCCCATTGTATTACAGTCACCACAGCTGCTGTGCTTGCTACTGGCCTGCTCCCATATCCCCCTTTTTAATTAGACACAAGCCAACTCCTTGCTGTCCAGAAACTTGTGCTTTAATTTAGTAGAGTAACACCGGTGCTGATGACTCTCCAATGTTTCCCCCTAATTCTGCAAACAATAGTAGCCACTGACTACTTGGCTGAGAGCATCACAGCTGGTACAGGAGCTCTAAAACCAAACACAATTACACCACCATTTGTCTTTGTGCATGTACATATACAAAAGTGTGCATTCACACGTACACACAACATACATAAACACACTTGCTAGCTGAGTTCACTCGGATTACTTTACTGTTCAAATGGCAGAACTATTGAGTTAATTTTCAAAAGAATTAATAAGTTTGATAATCACACTGCTCAGTCATTAATCGAGCTTGCTGATTATGAATCCACTGGAGAATGTAATCTTGCCATTTTATCCCGTGCTTTTTGAACCATTGCCTTGGGCTGTGACCTGAGTCATTAGGAAACCACAGACATCTGTAGTTCCTTGATCCTTTGCAGGTTACAGAAATATGGAACTGAACCAGGAAGATTAGGACAGCACCCTGTTTCATGTCCACTGCTTTAAGATTGCTTATTATACTTATGGCTTCAAAGGGGCACCTGAAGAATTTGATCTTATTACAAGAGGATAACAATTATCATTCTTTGGCCGATGAAAGTAACTAACAATTCTAAATGTAGCTGCAGAAACACAGAGATACAAGATGGGTAGTCATGCCCTTCAGCCTGTTCCATAATTCAATAATATCTAAGCTGATCTTTACTCCATTTCACCACCTTATGTGCATTACCTTTAATGCCTGATAAAAAGCTATAAACATCAGTTTTAAAACTTTCAACTGACCTAGTCTCAACACATTTTAAGGGTGTGAGTTCCAGATTTCCACTAGCTCTTGTAAGAAGAAATATTTCCTGACACTACCTGAGAATGGCATATCTCTAATTTTACAATTATAACTAGATGAAAATCTTCTCTCTCCAGCTACTCTGTCAAAACTTTAAAACATCACGGTTAGATCACTCTTTGATATTCTACGATCAAGAGAATATAAGCATAGGCCATGCAATCTGTCCTCAAAATGTAATTTCTTTAACTCTGGTATATCTACAAATAGAATCATAGAATCCCTACAGTGTAGAAACAGGCCATTTGGACTAACACATCCACACTGGCCCTCTGAAGGGCATCCCACCCAGACCCATTGCTCTACTTTCTCCCTATAACTCTGTATTTCTCATGGCTACTGCACCTAAGCTAAACATCTCTGAATACTATGGGCAATTTAGCATGGCCAATCCACCTACCGTGCACATCTTTGGTTTGTGGGAGGAAACCAGAGCACCCAATGAAACCCACACAGACAGGGGAGAATGTACAAACTCCACACAGACAGATGTCCAAGGTTGGGATTGAATCCATGTCCCTGGTGCTATGAGGCAGCAGTATTAGCCACTGAGCCACCATGCCACCCCCTGTGCTACAGTGCCTCCTTTGGCCAATTTATCTTTCCCACGATTCAGTGCCTAGAACTGAACACAACCGAATAAATTGCATCTAATCAGAGTTTTATAAAAACGTAATGTAACTACTACCCCTTAGTACAGTACTATGTAACTTAATATCATCAGCAAACTTAGCTGCATGGCTCTCTATTTCTTCATTGAAGTCTTCAATAAATATAGTGACAAAATGAAGCTTCACTCCAAATCCCTGTGATATCAGAATCACATCCTGTCAACAGGGCTACTTTCTCTGCAGACGGTCTCTGAACTTCTCACCTACTCATCTCAATAGATTACCTCCAATTACACACAATTTCATTTTTGTTAGTAGTCTCTTCTGTAGAACTTTCTCAAATGCACTTTGAAAGGCAATATAAATATCTTCCACAGATAATGAAGCAGCCCATGTTCATATGCAGAAAGACCTGGACAATATCCAGGCTTGAGCTGACAAATGAAAAATAACGTCCCTGCCACCCAAGTGCCAGACCATGAATATATCCTGCATGAGAGAATCTAGCCATTAACACTCAAAATTCAACTGCATTACCTTTGCTGAATGCCTCATTGTCAACATTTGGGCGGTTACCATTGACCAGAAGTTGAACTGAATCAGCCATATAAATATTAGGTCAGAGGTTTAAAACCTACAGTGAGTAACACATCTCATGACTCCCCAGAGCCTGTCCACCATCCACTAGGCACAAGTCAGAGTGTGATGGAATATCTTCCACTTGTCGGGATGAACGCAACACCTACAACAGTTGAGAACCTGACATCATCCAGGACAAAGCAAGCCACTTGATTACCATGCTATTCATCACCTTCAACATTCACTGCTTCACCAACTGTGAGACACTGTGTCGGAAAAGAATACAAGATGCACTGCACTAACTCACCTAGGTTCCTCCAACAGCTCCTCCTAAATTTGTAACATTTACTATCTGGAAGGTCAGGCGCAGCAGATACATGGGAACACCATCACCTGCAAGTTCACCATCCTGATGTTGAACTATACCACTCTTCCTCAATTATTCCTGTGTCATTATCTCGGAACTCCCTTCCTGAAAGCACAGTCGGTGTCCCTAAACCCAGGAACTGCAGCAGCTCAAGAAGGCAACTCACTACTGCCTTCAGATAGGGATAGGCAATAATGCTTACCCAGTCAGCTCATAAACAAATACAAATAAAACTTTATTGCCTTGATTTCATTTTATTTCTCCTCGTATTTGTGATTCATTATCCTCTTCTTCCACAATGAAGATTGATAAAATACAAGTTTGTCAAATCCTAATTTTCAATTAAAGTATCAGCTACATCTAAGAGTGTAGAGCATTATATAACTAGCAAGAGAACTAATGGAGACAAACAGAAAAAAAATGCATTCATGAAGTGAGTGGTTAAGATCTGGAATAAGAGATAACAAAGTGTGGAGCTGGATGAACACAGCAGGCCAAGCAGCATATCAGGAGCACAAAAGCTGACGTTTCGGGCCTAGACCCTTCATCAGAGAGGGGGATGGGGTGAGGGAACTGGAATAAATAGGGAGAGAGAGGGAGGCGGAGCGAAGATGGAGAGAAAAGAAGATAGGTAGTGAGGAGAGTATAGGTGAGGAGCTAGGGAGGGGATAGGTTAGTCATCCCGCCTCCTTGACCTGTCCGTCTTCCCTGGGCTGACCTATCCCCTCCTACCTCCTCACCTACAAGCTACAGCATCCTTCGTCACTATCCACAACTCCACCGATCTTAGTGTCGTCTGCAAATATACTAACACATCCTTCTACGCCCTCACCCAGGTCATTTATAAAAATGACAAACAGCAGTGGACCCAACACCGAACCTTGCAGTACTCCACTAGTAACTGGACTCCAGGATGAACATTTCCCATCAACTACCACCGTCTGTCTTCTTTCAGCAAGCCAATTTCTGATCCAAACTGCTATATCTCCCACAATCCCATTCCTCTGCATTTTGTACAATAGCCTACTGTGGGGAACCTTATCGAACGCCTTGCTGAAATCCATACACACCACATCAACCAGTTTACTCTCATCTGCCTGTTTGGTCACCTTCTCAAAGAACTCAATAAGGTTTGTGAGGCACGACCTTCCCTTCACAAAACCGTGCTGACTATCCCTAATCGATTTATTTTTCTAGATGATTATAAATCCTATCCCTTATAACCTTTTCCAACACTTTACCAACTACTGAGGTAAGGCTCACTGGTCTATAATTACCAGGGTTGTCTCTACTCCCCTTCTTGAACAGGGGAACCACATTTGCTATCCTCCAGTCATCTGGCGCTATTCCTGTAGACAATGACGAGTTAAAGATCAATGCCAAAGGCTCGGCAATCTCTTCCCTGGCTTCCCAAAGGATCCTAGGATAAATCCCATCCAGCCCAGGGGACATATCTATCTTCACCCTCTGTAGGATTTCTAATACCTCTTCCTTGTGAGCCTCAATCCCACCTAGTCTAGTAGCCTGTATCTCAGTATTCTCCTCGACAACATTGCCGTTTTCTAGAGTGAATACTGTTGAAAAATATTCATTTAGTGCTTCCCCTACCTCCTCTGACTTCACACACAACTTCCCACTACTATCCTTGATTGGCCCTAATCTTACTTTCGTCATTCTTTTATTCCTTAAATACCTATAGAAAGCCTTAGGGTTTACCCTGATCCTATCCACCAACAACTTCTCATGTCTCCTCCTGGCTCTTCTGAGCTCTCTCTTTAGGTCTTTCCTGGCTACCTCGTAGCCCTCAAGCGCCCTAACTGAGCCTTCACATCTCATCCTAACATAAGCCTTCTTCTTCCTCTTGACCAGAGATTCCACCTCCTTCGTAAACCACAGCTCCCGCACTCTACAGCTTCCTCCCTGCCTGACAGGTACAAACTTATCTAGGTCACACAGGAGCTTTTCCTTGAATAAGCACCACATTTCTAATGTGCCCATCCCCTGCAGTTTCCTTCCCCATCCTATGCTCCCTAAATCTTGCCTAATCTCATCGTAATTGCCTTTCCCCCAGCTATAACTCTTGCTCAGTGGTATACGCCTATCCCTTTCCATCACTAAAGAAAAAATAACAGAATTGTGATCGCTATCACCAAAGTGCTCACATACTTCCAAATCTAACACCTGGCCGGGCTCATTACCCAGTACCAAATCTAACATGGCTTCATCCCTTGTTGGCCTATCTACATACTGTGTCAGGAAGCCCTCCTGCACACACTGGACAAAAACTGACCCATCTATAGAACTCGAACTATAGTGTTCCCAGTCAATATTTGGAAAGTTGAAGTCCCCCATGACAACTACCCTGTCTCTCTCACTCCTATCGAGAATCATCTTTGCTATCCTTTCCTCTACATCTCTGGAACTATTCAGAGGCCTATAGAAAACTCCCAACAGGGTGACCTCTCCTTTCCCGTTTCTAACCTCAGCCCATACTACCTCAGTTGACGAGTCCCCAAACACCTTTTCTGCAACTATAATACCGTCCTTGACCAACAATGCCACACCTCCCCCCCTTTTACCATCTTCTCTGTTCTTACTGACACATCTAAATCCCGGAACCTGCAACAACCATTCCTGTCCCTGCTCTATCCATGTCTCCGAAATGGCCACAACATCGAAGTCCCAGGTACTAACCCATGCTGCAAGTTCACCCACCTTATTCCGGACACTCCTGGCGTTGAAGTAGACACACTTCAAACCAACTTCTTGCTTGCCACAGCCATCTTGCGTCCCTGAAACTTTATTTTGGACCTCCCTACTCTCAACCTTTTCTATACTTGAAATACAATTTTGGTTCCCACCCCACTGCTGAATTAATTTAAACCCACCCGAATAGCTTTAGCAAATTTCCCCATTGCACATCTTTGTACTTAGCAACCACATTTAGAACTATATTCTTTCCATTTATATTAGTATCCAATAATTTGGATGAATTGGATCTTAATGTCCCTGGAACTATTCCGAAGAAGTGCAGGGATGTTCTCCAAGTGACCTAGTTGGTACTTAACTCTCAATCAACATTAGTAAACAAAAATCAGGCAACCTGGTCGTTTTCACATTATGGGACTTTGCTGTGCACAAATTAGATTAGATTCCTTACAGTGTGGAAACAGGCCCTTTGGCCCAACAAGTCCACACCATCCCTTGAAGAATCCCACCCAGACCATCCCCCTATAACCTACACACCCCTGAACACTACAGGCAATTTAGCATGGCTAATCCACCTAACCTGCACATCTTTGGACTGTGGGAGGAAACCGGAGCACCCAGAGAAAACCCACGCAGACACAGGGAGAATGTGCAAACTCCACACAGACAGTTGCCCGAGGTGGGAATCGAACCCGAGTCCCTGGCGCTGTAAGGCTGCAGTGCTTACCACTGAGCCACCGTGGTGGCATGTTTCCTCTATTACAACAATGACAGCATTTCAAAATAAGGTGATTCACTGCCTAAAAAGTGCTTATAATATCCTGCAGTTTAGAAAGTTACTACATAAAAGCATTTTCTTTCCTTTTGTTGTCAGGCTGTTTACAATCGCAGAATTGATGAATTCTGAAATCTGCTAGGAAGGCAAAATGGGAATTTTGGCAATGTACAATCCTTGCAAAATCTTCTACCTCCCTTCTATGCCATTCCTTTGTTCTCTTCTCAATCCTCAAATTTCCTTGTTTCAAGAGAAGGTCCCATACCTTGTTGTTCTCATTATGCTGCAATGAGCTCAGGTTTATGACAAGTTATGGTACTAAAGGCTTCGAACTGAATGTTGTAGGTAATATCTTACATGATATGCCCTCCTCCAGCATGATCCAAACCAACGCCAATCTGAATGATAATTTAGTGAAATTGGTCTGATATCACTGTATACTGAAGGTATAGGAGTCATTGCTTTGTTCATCTGATGGTCACAGTTGTTTCCTGAATTAATTTCAAATGCTTTTGGGAATTGGATGGGAATTTCCCATAAATCTTATTCAATTCATAGATTCTTTTCTCATCTTTAGCCTCTCCCATGAGACTCCATTATTACAAGCAGTGGGGAGCATTGGGACACATTAACTGAATTGTATATTACTTTATGACTTATTATTATTATTTATAATATATTTGGATTTCCAAAAAATGCTTGATAAGGTACCAGATGTTAGGCTACTTAATAAAATATGAGATATGGCTTTGACAACAGTTTATTAGCATAGACAGAGGATTTATTAATCTATATAAAACGGAGAGTTGGGATATACAGGATATTTTCATGATGCCAACCTATAACCAGTGGAGTGCCACAGGGATTAACGCCAGGACCACAATTATTCACAATATACATTAATGACTTGGTTGAGGAAAGTGAATGTACTTAAGCCAAATTTGCAGATGCTTCAAAAATAAGTGGGAAGGCAAAGAGTGAGAATGACACAAAGTAGAGGGGCATAGACAGGTTAAGTGAGTGGGCAAAAACATGGCAGATGTAATATAATGTGGTAAAATGTGAGGTTACGCACCGTGGCAGGAGGAAGGACTATTTTGTAAATGGAGTGAGACTGCATAAAGCCACAACACAGAGGGATTTGGGCAACCTTCCTAAAATAATACGAGCCCTAATTAGACCACTCTACGAACAGTTTTAGTCCCCTTATCTAAAGAAAGATGTACTGGCATTGGAAGCAGCCCAGGCAAAGTTTTCCAGGCTAATGCCTGGTCTGGAGGGACTTTCTTATAAGGAGAGGTTGAGTAGGTTGGGCTTGTATACACTGGAGTTTAAAGGAATGAGAGGCGACCTTATTCAAATATGCAAGATTCTTAGGAAACTAGATACTGTATGTATGGAAAGGTTGTTTCCTCTCATAGGACAATCTGGGATCAAAAGGCATTGTCTCAGAGAAAGGAGCCAAGCGTTTAAGACAGAGATGAGGAGGAATTTCTTCTTTCAGTGGGTAGTGAATTTTGGAATTCTCTGCTGTGAAGAGGTATTGCAGTTGTATCATTAAATACATTCAAGCCTGAGACAGACTGATTTGTAATCAGTAAGGGATCAAGGGAAACAGGGAAAAGGCAGGAAAGTGGAATTTAAGTTTATCAGACCCTCTTGAACGGCAAAGCAAACTCAATGGGTTAAATTACCAACTTCAGCTCCGACCATCTACAGCCTGTGACAATAACTTTTCTGGTCTTTTCCTTCCCATCTATTCCTATGTCACAATTAAAGACTCTGATGTAGCTTTTGTTTAACATCATCAACATTTATAATTCCTTTAAATCACTGGCTGAAGATTACTCTTGAAGAGTAGAAAATCCAGTCTAAATTTGCTTTCTAAATATGAGTTGGAAAGATCAAAATGGTATACCCACAGCTAAAAGGGAAAGAGCCTTATTTCAAGCGTAGTGAAAGAGCCCATACAAAACAAATATCTTTCTTTTTATTCCCAACGCTTACTGAGCTTTTCCAGGCCTTTTGTTCCAACATTGCCATCAACCTGTAACTTTCCCTCCTTGAACATTTCTGACATGAATAAATAACTGAACTTTGACAGAAAGTTTTCAAAAACAGGGTATAGGGCAGATACCTGTGTCAGGATGATTCTCTCTGTGCTGTTCGATTTTAAAAGGGGACAATGTTTTCCCTTCAATTTTTATGATTCTAACATTGTTAACTATCTAATTAAAATGCAGTCAAGTCTGACACTTAACCTTTGCCTTTCGTTTGATGTTTATGCCATTAACAATTAGCACAAAACTTAAAATAGCTTCAGAGGCCTTTTGAAACTGTGACACAATTGTCAGTAATACATTTGAAGAGCCTGCCACTTTGCCTACCCAAACAAGACTCATTAATGAGTGAAGCTAAGACAAACTGTCAGATTTCTTTCTCTCTCCCTCTGCTGTTACTTCTTCCCCATTTCTCGTTAATTAGCTTGTTTTCTCTCACTCCATGGGCTGGTGCTAGAACTAGAGTCAAAGGATGTCAGTTTTTTGTAAACCCAAGAGTCAAACTAATCAACAGGATTAATGACTCTGCAACCCATTGTACTAGAGGTCCAGTAGAAAGGTTTGAGGAAAGCCGACTCCAGCATGCTGCTTTCCATCAAAAAGCTGCCAAACCCCTACTGAACTAAAATGAGCAGCGATTAATATATTAACCTTAACAGCTTTGAACTCACATTTTCTGAAAGACTCGGCTGCTTGCTGACAAGGGATTGATGGGCGTTTTGATAGGAAGCAAACATAACTACATTACATGCAGTACATCAAAAGACAAGCACTTCTTGGGAGCTTTCCTTCTGTATTCCACAGTAATGATATATGGAGACAAGTGCTCTGAAGTGGGTGGAATTATTCATTATGCTGTCGCCTGCTGATTTGTGTATCCAACAATTTTTGAATAAATATGGAAACTAAAATTAGCCTTTCAGCATAATGTAATTAATTGGATGTCTTTGCATATCTGATTTCTGAATCATACTTCAGTTCATTGCATTTTCCAGCAAGGAACTCACTAATGCAATTTATTTAACTAGCAGCATGACTGCATTCTTCCCCTTATTAGACAGGCAAGAATGTAGTGGGTTTTCACTTTGAATCTAGTGATAGCACTGAGAATAACCAAGTCAGAAATAATATAGGTCAACTTCATTGGCACTTATCACAGTACAGTACAGCATTCCATTGTAACCTGACCTTCAACCCAGACAGGCCTAATCTACCAGCCAACTGGTGTTAGCAAAGATTCACTGTGAAATATTAATAGGATTTTTCACTCTTTTTATCTTGGGTACATTTTTCAGTCTGTGCTTTTAATTTTATTTTCTTACTGTGCTGATGACATTTTTAATGAGTTTTATTTGTTTCTGTAAACAGTTTACTTTTTAAAAAAGTTCTTCCATTGGAGTTTCACTGGATTTGTTGCTCATTGCTAATGCTTCCTGAGTAGGAGGTGATGAACTGCCCTCTCAATAACTGTGTTCCATTGGGTACAGGTAAACCTATGAGGAAGGTGATTCTAGAATTTGACCCAGTGACAGTGAAGGAATGGTAATATATTTCAAAGTCAAGATGGTGTGTGGTTTGCTGGAGATCCTACAGATTATGGTTTTCCCACACAAATACAGCCCTGATATTTCTAGGTGGTAGGGTTTGGGGGTTGCACTCTAAGGAGTCTGAGTGAGTTACTACAGTGCATCCTGTAAATAATACCTACTGCTGCTACTGTGTCAGTTGTGGAGGGAGTGAATGTTGAAGATGGTGGATGGTGTATCAATCAAGTGGGCTACTTTATTCTGGATTGTGTCAAGTTTCTTACACATTGTTAGGACTTTACACATCTAAATGAGTGGAAAATGTTCTACCACAGTCCTAAATTAAGCTCTATAGATGGTGGATAGGCTTTAAGGGGACAGAAGATGAGGTAAAGGCACAGAATTCCCAAATCTTTGTCCCACTTTTGTATCCCCAGTATGTATATAGAGTCATAGAGTCATACAGCACAAAATAGATCCTTTGGTCCAACTCATCCATGCCAACCAAGTTTCCCAAAATAAACTAATCCCACTTGCCTGCATTTGGTCCACATCCCTCAAAACTCTCCCCATTCATGTGCCTGTCCAACCAACTTTTAAATGTTGTAACTGTACTTGCATCCATCATTTCATCTGGCAATTTATTCCACATATGAGCCATCCTCTGTGAGCCTGTTACAACCAAATTTCTGGTCAGTAGCAGTCCCTAAGACATTGACCATGGGGACAGCACTGTTGAGTGAAAGTCATGGGGAGATGGTTAGATTCTCAGTTGTTAGAGTTGTCGGTGTTTGGTGGTTGAAAATGTGGCACAAATTTTACTTGCCACAAATCAGCCCAAGCCTTAATCTTGCCCATGTGTTGCTGCATTTGGACACAGGCTACTTCAATGACTGTGGATTTGCAAGTGGCAAGGCACACTGTGAAATATCTACACTTCTGAATGTATGAAAGAGGAAGGTTCATTGATGACATAGCAGAAGATGCATAAGCACAGGACACTTACCTGGGAAATCCCTGCAGCTATATTTTGGCGCGGAGATGATTGCCCCAAAACACCATAAACTTCCAACCATACAAAAGCAATGTCTTCATAAAGCCTAGAATAAGAGGCATACTTGCTGCCAGCCTTTGCCCGATGGATAGTACTCTCACTTTTGAGACAGAAGGACTCTCGAGTTAAAGTTTCATTTCAGAGGCTTGAGCACAGAATCTAGGTTGACATTGCATGTTGTCCTGAGGGAGTACAATGCGATTGCAGGTAATGGTTTAGAGGTTGAGATGATAAACTGAGGCTCCATATGCCTTTTCAAATGAAAATGAAAGATTCCACAGCATTCTTTCAAAGAAAAGTTCTCAGCAGAGTCCTGACCATTTCTTCCCTGCTTCAACCAACTTACCCGATCCAGTTTATCTCCAGGCAATTAACTTGAACTAGAAGTCAGTACCATGGGCGTCATCATTGTGCATCCACACTGCACAGGAACTAGAAACGGAAGTACTACTCCTATTGTTCCTGCTTGCCACCCAGCTAACCACCCCATATCACTAGAATCTCACTGACTGTCCCCATGGCCACCTCCCTGGCCACTAGCCCACTGTTCCCCTCACTGTCTGGCTCACCACTTCACCCAAAAAGTGGGGCAATGAGTAAGGCAGCAGGTAAGGCATTGAGGGCTGTTTGTGAGTGCTCCTTGCGGCATCAATGGTTATGTAGTTCATTTCAGGGGTGCTAGGCCAATACATGAAACATACTTAAAGTATCATTCTATTACCAAGTTTTGGGGGTCACTGGCTGTGGCATCACAGGCACTGTGACTATATGAGGCAACATATCTAGGTATTATCCTACTTCTATTTAAGGAAATTCACTATGTGTAAAATGCTATGTTTGAATATCACAACATGACGACTCTTCTAAAGTATTCAATTGCTGTGGAGCATTTTAGGGCATCCTCATTATCTGAAACATGCTGTTCAAATCCAAGTTATATTGTCCTTTGTTTGGCTCAAATACCACACTGATTAAAAGCTATCTATCTAAATGAATGGTAGCTAGGAATTATGGTACTGCACTGGGAATCAAATGAGGTCAAATCCAACTGTGATAGTTTGAGAACTAGTGTCCAGTTTAAAACAAATCTGGAATTAAAAGGCTGCCAGGATTTTAAAGGACCTCAGGAATGCATGCTGGGAGGCAAGGGTGAGACAATATCTAGGGTAGCTAGGAGTGGAGTGCTTTTCACCAGTGGTGGGAGGTCAGCTTGTGATCCTCTCACTCTTGGACAATTTAAAGTTTTTCAGTGGCTATTTAAGGGCCTCTTCTTACTAGGAAGTTGTGTCAAACAGCCCATGGTACTCCAGGTATGTCAGTATACCTTTGAAAGACATGTACATGACATCATCACAATATTATAGCCTATATGCTAGGGCTAAAAAAAAGTCTCATGCTCCATTTTGCATCAGCATCACTTGAAGCATGACTTGCTAGTAGATGTGGGCTCCTCTGTTGTAGACCCTTAATTATATATTGTATTATATATATTAACCCAGTGTCTGAAAAATCTAATGTGTGTATATAATCATTAACTGTGATAAATATCTGTTGGGTTCTTCAAAACCACAATATCTACACTTGGTTTTGTATGCTATAGGAGAGAACATTGCCTCATCAGGTAATACACTTTGCTGAAGACAAAACTCACATCATCTGCCAGGGCTATATTTTGCCAACAGTAGGGCTGGTCCACACAACTACATGGGAGACAGCCCAACAAATTCTTGGGTTCTCACTGGGGCTGAGAACAGAAGCCTGTTGATCAGCAAGCTGCGATCCATAAAGGGCTTCCAACATCAAAGGATACCCCTCAAAAATACTGCTGACTTCCATGGGCTGGGTGCAGTCCCAATAGTGGCTTCTACTCCCTCTGGCAATCATGAAGCTGATGAGCTGTCAGCTTTCTAATTAACCAACAATCCTTGAAGGTGGGATTTCACCCCTTAAAAGGGATGTGAGACACAACTCCAGGCCATTAATTGCCTGATGCTTATACAATGCAGTCAGGGCTCACAAAACCAGCAGACGCCAAATGTCTTGAATGAGGCCACAGCCGCGCTGTAAAATTCCAAACCCGGTGCCAACAAACTGACTGTGAAGATGTTGACATTGTATCAATAGTGCCAAATGGCTAACAATTTCATTTCACGAAGAAATTCTACCATTCTTAGCCAGACTGGTTTATTTAACTTCAGGTATGCACCAATGTGTTTGACTTTTAACTACTCAAATAAGAAGTGTTCCACAAGTCACTCAATAATATCAAACCACTATTGGAAATATTACGAATGAAACTGGATGAATTTCTCAACAAAGATGTGAACATGATTGGATATGCCAAAGGCTCAACCTGTTTGATCAATCTTGCAAAGTCTTACTCACTAACATTTGTGAGCTAGTGCACAAGTTGAGAGCATTATCCTGCTGATTAGTTAAGCAACACTCTGACATAGTGTTAATCACAGATTGACAAGTATTAACTAACATTCCAGAATTTTCCAGACAGAATATTTTGGGCAGGTGCTGGTGTTGCTTTAAGCAAGTGTCCCTGTTCTAGCTCTGATGTCAAAGATTCAACAACTAGAATATGGCCATCTACCTGATAAAGACACAGTTTTTTCTTGGTCATTCACAGGAAGTGGGAGTCACTGGCTAGGTCAGCATTTGTTGCCAATCCCTGGTTGTCCAGAGGGCAGTTAAGAGTCAATGATATTGCTGTGGTTCTGGAGTCACATGTAGGCCAGACTAGGTAAGGACAGCAGTTTCCTTTCCTAAAGAACATTATTGAACCAGATGGGTTTTTCCCTGACAACTGTATCATGTCACCATTAGACTCTTAATCTCAGATGCTTATTGAACTCAAATTCCACCATCTGCCATGGTGGGATTTGAATCTAAATCCCCAGAATATTTCCCAGGCCTCTGGATTAACAGTTCAGTGATAATACCACTAGACCATCAAATCCCTACGATTGGGCTGCATGTGTGTTGTGAGACCTGGCGAACAGAATCACAGGAGGTTTTCTAGGATCCCTTGCAGCAAACCTCTGAGTTAATTCTTTCACCATTACCACATCTACCTTTACAGGTTCCGATTCACTTTCATCCTCCTCCTGCAATCTGATCGCTAACATTCCACTAATAACTCTTCCATTAGTGTACCTTATGCCTCTTGTACTAACTTTTCAATGTCAACCTGCATATTACATAGAGCTCATTGTTGCTCCCACATTCATTACATTTTACAGCAGAGAATGTGGCCCTTTGTGTCTGGGTAGATCTGCAAGAGAAACTTCCAATTAGTCTCACTCATCCATTTTGAGTACAGAATTAGGGATGTCTTGTAGCAATTATACAGGGTCTCAATAAGACTACCCCAGCAGTATTGTATGCAGTTTTCATCTCCTTATCTGAGGAAACATGTTCTGGCTAAGGAGGAAGAGCAACAAAGATTTACCAGACTGATTCCTGAAATCGTAAGACTGACGTATGAGGACAGATTGAATCAGTTATTACTATATTTATTGGTGTGTAGAAGATTAGGGGAGGGGAGCTCATAGAAAACCATAAAATTCCATCCGGATTACACAAAATAAATGTTGCCCATTCTGCTAGCCAATGCCAGATTTGCAACCAATAGTTGTCATCCTCCCTGTCTGCCATCCCCCTATGCTTGGTATCATCAGCAAATTTTAAAATTTTACTCTCTATGTTAATATTCGAGTGATTCATTAATATCAAAAAGGCCGTTGTTCTAATACTGACCCATGGGAATCACAATCATTGACCACCCTCCATAGTCATAATCATTTCCTAAGACTTCTTGTAATCCAAGCTCATACTGACACTCTTAACCCTTGAGCTTTTTTTTAAACCACCCTTTTATATGGTATTTTGGCAGATTTCTAAAATTGATATTGACAACTGTTGCTCCATCAAAAACATTTAATTAGAATAATCAACAATGATCTGCCTTTGACAAATGCTTTTTTACTTAATCTATGGCTCCGTCGACAATTTTCTTAAATCTGTACCGTTTCGTTGATAACTATATTGCCAGTTGGAATGGCTTGTCCATATTTACTCCATCAAGATCCCAAATAATTTTGAAAACCTCTTTTAAATCTATCCATGCCTGCTCTGTCCTGAAGAAGAACAATTTCAGCTTTGCCAGCCTTTCAATAAAAAACAAACTTTCTCCCCTATTTTTGTGGCAGGGAAAGCAAACACAAGGAAAAATAATCTTGAAATTAGTAAAGCCCTGTGATTATTTCATTTTCCTCTGAAGTGCCTTAGCTGCAGGGTTTTTTTTGCATCCGTTTGAGCTCAGTTTCACATCTCATCTGAAAATCACACAGCTGAGCACAATTCTTGTTCAGTATTGCATGGCCGTGTTAGCCTGGATTATGTGGTCAGATTCCTAGAGAGGGCTTATGTCCCACAACCTTATAATTCAACAGCTTTTTGCAGATTGCAATTTTAACATTAATGTAATGAAGTTTGGCACCAAATCAAATTTAGTTAAAGAGGTAGATATCAAGGGAAAGCAGCAGGGAAATTTGAGGAGGGAATCCCAAAGATCAGGGGCTAAGTAGCAGAAAGCACATATGCACAGGAGTCTAGATTTGGAGAATCACAGATTTTTCCAAATTCTTGTAGATTTGAAGGAGCAGAGAAAGATCTAGGGAGAGACAAAGTCACCAAGAGTTTTTGAAAATAGTTGAAAACTGATATTTTTCCGGCTAGAAAAATATCTGTTCAACCACTACCAAATGTTGAACAATCAGAATATCCAGTGAAGACATTGAGAGACATGGTATTGATGTTAGGTGAATGATCCTTGTATATATGTGGAGCTAAATTTGTGCTTTCAAATTATGTCACTGGGAGGGAACATGGTAGCTGAAGAATTAAGGGGACTCCAGAGGGATGATGAGAACAGGCAGTGACTCCAGAATTGTATCAGTCATTAGCTGAATGGATGGAAAAGTGGCAAATCATAGAATCTCTATAGTGCGGAAGCAGAGCATTCGGCCTATTGAGTCCACACCACCCATCTGAACAGCAACCACCCAGATCAACTCCCAAAACCTTTTCCCTCTAACCCTGCGTTATCCCATGGCTAATCCACCTCGCCTGCACATCCCTGGACACTATGAGCAATTAAGCATGGCTAATCCACCCAACCTGCACAACTTTGCCTTGTGCAGGAACACCACACAGGCAGCCACTGACAATGGAGGGGATCCTTTGTAAATCAAACTTCTTGTCACCAATCAAGAACATACTCAGTAGTTGATGATTTGTGATATCCCTTCCAGAACTGTGATAATCGGGGAGAAACTAAACCCAGGTGTGTGTGTGTGTGTGTGTGTGTGTGTGTGTGTGTGTGTGTGTGTGTAGAGGGGTATTTCTTGGAGGCTAAAGGGAATTTGTTTACATTTTACAAGCAAACAAAGTAAAGAATTGTGCATTAGGTTTTTAGTTTAGAAGGCCAGAGATTGGCCTGGATTTTCAGATGGCAAGATAATTGTTTCTGAAGGATAGATGACAGCTGCATATGGGGTCCCTGTAGAATCTCCATTGCAGCAGAGTCTGAAGGATTTGCCTGGAAAATTGAAGATTCTGCTCATCAATTCCCCTATGTCTAGAATCTTCTAAAAGTACCCCTTTAAATCAGATAATTTGAGGGGTTAGGAAGAGTTAGTTTATTAAATATCAAATCTAATTCCTAGGGAGCAATTAATTTGACTCCCAACTTTTCTTAGTTGGAAGGTTAGATCCACCAACTGGACCTCCCCAGACCCTGACCCTAACACTGACCTGACACCCTTTCCCCGGGGTCTAACATTCCTGCTCACATCACTGGATGGGACATTCCCTCTTCCCTGCCCCAGAACTGACCTTCCACAGAATCTGACTACCTTCTCTTTCACCAGATCTGTCTCCCATGCCATCATAACTTGATTGAATGGTCCCTTCCCCCTGTGATTTGACCCCCTACTCCCACCTCCCAATTGACCCCCACTTCTCCCACTCAGCACCCTCCCTTTTTTTTACCCCAACACCTGTATCACACCACAAACCAAACAGCCCTTTCCTACCACTAGAATCAACATCACAATGCCCCTAACCTCCCCACTGGGTCTAGTCACCGCCATACACACCCCACCCACCCCCGCCCTGCTTGCCCTCTATCACTCACTCTGACCTACCCCAAAACACTCCATCATGTACCTGACACCATTGCCAGCTTGCACCTTGGTATCCTATTCCCTGGCACCCCACCCTGGAATCCTACCCACCTGTCATCCTATGCTGGTCCCTCACCTCATACTTACCATAAATACTTACCATTTGACAACAGCAAAGATCCTGAACTTTTAGATTTTGGAAAAGGGCAGCTAGCTGCTCTGTAAAAGGGCCTCAGTCAACACCCCCAACTCTAATATGCAGTGAGGGGCCTGTCAGCATCAATGTAGAACGTCTTATTGATTACAATCTCCTGTCAGATATGCAGAGCTTTATCATAGTGTAAAATATAAGGACTAGGTTGCCACTCCTCAGAAAATCCAACCCACTGATTCTTAGATAATAAAATGTGAGGCTGGATGAGCACAGCAGGCCAAGCAGCATCACAGGAGCACAAAAGCTAACGTTTCGGGCCTAGACCCTTCATCAGAGAGGGGGATGGGGGGAGGGAACTGGAATAAATAGGGAGAGAGGGGGAGGCGGACCGAAGATGGAGAGTAAAGAAGATAGGTGGAGAGAGTGTAGGTGGGGAGGTAGGGAGGGGATAGGTCAGTCCAGGGAAGACGGACAGGTCAAGGAGGTGGGATGAGGTTAGTAGGTAGCTGGGGGTGCGGCTTGGGGTGGGAGGAAGGGATGGGTGAGAGGGAGAACCGGTTAGGGAGGCAGAGACAGGTTGGACTGGTTTTGGGATGCAGTGGGTGGAGGGGAAGAGCTGGGCTGGTTGTGTGGTGCAGTGGGGGGAGGGGATGAACTGGGCTGGTTTAGGGATGCAGTAGGGGAAGGGGAGATTTTGAAACTGGTGAAGTCCACATTGATACCATATGGCTGCAGGGTTCCCAGGCGGAATATGAGTTGCTGTTCCTGCAACCTTCGGGTGGCATCATTGTGGCAGTGCAGGAGGCCCATGATGGACATGTCATCAAGAGAATGGGAGGGGGAGTGGAAATGGTTTGCGACTGGGAGGTGCAGTTGTTTGTTGCGAACTGAGCGGAGGTGTTCTGCAAAGCGGTCCCCAAGCCTCCGCTTGGTTTCCCCAATGTAGAGGAAGCCGCACCGGGTACAGTGGATGCAGTATACCACATTGGCAGATGTGCAGGTGAACCTCTGCTTAATGTGGAATGTCATCTTGGGGCCTGGGATGGGGGTGAGGGAGGAGGTGTGGGGACAAGTGTAGCATTTCCTGCGGTTGCAGGGGAAGGTGCCGGGTGTGGTGGGGTTGGAGGGCAGTGTGGAGCGAACAAGGGAGTCACGGAGAGAGTGGTCTCTCCGGAAAGCAGACAGGGGAGGGGATGGAAAAATGTCTTGGGTGGTGGGGTCGGATTGTAAATGGCGGAAGTGTCGGAGGATAATGCGTTGTATCCGGAGGTTGGTAGGGTGGTGTGTGAGAACGAGGGGGATCCTCTTGGGGCGGTTGTGGCGGGGGCGGGGTGTGAGGGATGTGTCGCGGGAAACGCGGTCAAGGGCGTTCTCGATCACCGTGGGGGGAAAGTTGCGGTCCTTAAAGAACTTGGACATCTGGGATGTGCGGGAGTGGAATGTCTTATCGTGGGAGCAGATGCGGCGGAGGCGGAGGAATTGGGAATAGGGGATGGAATTTTTGCAGGAGGGTGGGTGGGAGGAGGTGTATTCTAGGTAGCTGTGGGAGTTGGTGGGCTTGAAATGGACATCAGTTACAAGCTGGTTGCCTGAGATGGAGACTGAGAGGTCCAGGAAGGTGAGGGATGTGCTGGAGATGGCCCAGGTAAACTGAAGGTTGGGGTGGAAGGTGTTGGTGAAGTGGATGAACTGTTCGAGCTCCTCTGGGGAGCAAGAGGCGGCGCCGATACAGTCATCAATGTACCGGAGGAAGAGGTGGGGTTTGGGGCCTGTGTAGGTGCGGAAGGGAGACTGTTCCACGTAACCTACAAAGAGGCAGGCATAGCTGGGGCCCATGCGGGTGCCCATGGCCACCCCCTTAGTCTGTAGGAAGTGGGAGGAGTCAAAAGAGAAGTTGTTGAGTGTGAGGACGAGTTCAGCTAGGCGGATGAGAGTGTCGGTGGAGGGGGCCTGGTCGGGCCTGCGGGACAGGAAGAAGCAGAGGGCCTTGAGGCCATCTCCATGCGGAATGCAGGTGTACAGGGACTGGACGTCCATGGTGAATATGAGGTGTTGGGGGCCAGGGAATTGGAAGTCCTGGAGGAGGTGGAGGGCGTGGGTGGTGTCACGGACGTAGGTGGGGAGTTCCTGGACCAAAGGGGAGAAAATGGAGTCCAGATAGGTGGAGATGAGTTCGGTGGGGCAGGAGCAGGCTGAGACGATGGGTCGACCAGGGCAGGCAGGTTTGTGGATTTTGGGAAGGAGATAGAAACGGGCCGTGCGGGGTTGGGGAACAATGAGGGTGGAGGCTGTGGGTGGGAGGTCCCCTGAGGTGATGAGGTCGTGAATGGTGTTGGAGATGATGGTTTGGTGCTCGGGTGTGGGGTCATGATCGATGAGGCGGTAGGAGGTGGTGTCGGAGAGTTGGCGTCTGGCCTCGGCGATGTAGAGGTCAGTGCGCCATACTACCACTGCGCCACCCTTGTCTGCGGGTTTGACTGATTCTTTCTTCTTTTGGTTAAGGGCACATCCTTGGCTTTTAAAAATCTTTTGTAGTTTCAGTTTGGGCAATTTTGTCAAAGTCTTGGCTGCAGCTAGATGTGTAAGATAGTTGCTTCGAAATAAGGGAGATAGTTTAAAACTCTTAAGAAGTAGATTACCTCAATATTTTAAAATTTATTATTCACTCCAACGATCTGAACACAAATTCCAGGCTGTCATTCCAAGTTAGTACTGAGGATGTGCTGCACCGTCTGAAGTGCTGCCTTCAGGAGAGTCATTACGCCAACCACTGTCTTCTCAAATAGACAAAAAGGATCTGGGCACATTATTTAGAAATGGGAAAGAGGAATTAGCCCCAATCTTTTGGCCATATTTGTCCCTGAACCCCAAAGTCAATAATACTGATTGTGTGATCAGAATCATTATTCTGTTTGTTGGACCTGCCATGTGCAAATCACATACTTTATTTTGAAACATTGCAAAAAAAAGGTTATCATGCTTCAAAAGTACATTAATTGCATTCCACTTTGGGACAACCTGTAATCTTGTCTTAAATTCTCTTTTCCATTTTTTTCTTTATTGTGGAAGGACTGTTATTCTGAACTTTTTATTTCTTTATTTTTCTAATTTATTACTATGATTTTGTACTTTTGAAGGTCTGTAATGCTTTATTTTTAATTTTTTTTCCCCTAAGAATTTGCTCTCAAGAATCTGTACCTAGGGGCTTTATACCTATAATGATGCCTAAGTGGTGACTTGTAAACTTTTCACTGTACTTATATGAGTACATGTGACAATAAAGCTAATTCAATCCAATTGTTGAAAGGTACTATATAAATGGTAACTCTTTATACCATTCCTTTTTTTCTTCCTTTAGAGGAAAGGAACTAACAACCATATCATTTGGCCGAGATATGATTCTTCTCTTCCTCACATGTCATGCCCTATAATAACATTCTTAATCCCCAAGATGCACAAAATTTAATTAGTCTGCTCTTTATAACATTTCAGGAAGGACAAAGACCTCTGATCGAGGTTGTTGCAAAATCTTGATACATGTGGAAGCATTTGATACCACCCACTCTGGCCTCAGTGTCAAATTTATAACTGCCTTGTGACACAGGCTTTAATTAAGATTTGGAATTGCTGAATACATGCTGGAAGGACTAAATCATTTTGGGAAAAGAGCTTCCTTAACAAACAAAACTACAAATTCAGGCAATAAGAAAATCCAGACAGACAAGGTGGATTTGTTAGCAATTCAAAATTCATCCAAGACACAACAATAAATAATTGTAATACTTCCCTCACCTAGGGGAATGTGTCAGGGAGCTAAGCAAAGGTGGATAGCAAGATACCAGGTTGAAAAGTGGGAAAGAAAGCGGAGCAGAGGCTGAGAGGAGAGCAGCCATGATCATTTCAAACGGAGGAGCGGGTTTGAGTGACTGAACACATAGGATCTCTAAAATGCAGATAGAGGCCATTTGACCTAACAAGTCTGCGCCAACCCTCTGGAGAGCATGCCACCTAGTCCCATCCACCCTAACTCTGTGACCCTGCGTTTGGCATGACTAGTCCACCTAACCTACACATCCCTGTATACTGCAAGGCAATTTAGCATATCCAATCCATCTAACCTGCTCATCTTTGGGCTGTGGGAAGAAACTAGAATACCTGTAGGGAACCCATGCAGACAAGAGGGAATGTGCAAACTTCATACAGTCACCCAAGGCTGGAATCAAACATGGGTCCCTGGTGCTGAAAGGCAGTGGTGTTGACCAATGTGTGAACTGCTTCTAGTTCTTACGCTTTCATATTTAATAGGAGAAAGTATCAAATACTTGTCTGACAGAAGGATGGAACAAGTATACAGTTGACAGATGAGGTAAAATCACGATGCACAAGGGAGGCATAATCTTCTGCTCTCTCTGGAAGTGGGAGGGGCATTAAATTAGTCAGAGTGGAGGTAAAGAGTTTTTTTAATCAAACTTTCAGTGATGTTATTACACAGCTCAGGAGAACCTGGGATTTGAACCCAGGGCTTATGAGTTCAGGTGTAGGGACACTATCACTACAACATAAGAGCCCCCTGCCCCAGACATGATGAACTTAAACCTGCTTTCCTGCCTCCACCTGAATTCAATCCTAGGTGGGCATCTCCCTGGCCAAAGCTCCTGATCAAGGGAGTAGACACATGGAGAGGGGCCCAGTCCAAGACAACCTTCTATCCTTCCTGCCAAACCACCTGCTACCTTCTCCCCATGGACACCAGGCTGCAAAGCCCTATCTGACACTATTTACAGGTAACCTGGGGTGGTCCACCGTCCTGGAACTTTGCTGCCTCCAGCAACCGACACCTTCTCAATGTTGGGAGAAGAAGGAGAGGATGTGCTGAAGGATAGTTTTGGCTGCCTGATGGAGGGAGGAAGCTGCCATAAGGTCTGTTGGATGGACAGAGGTAGAATCACACAGGGAGCTTTCATGCTGGAGGACCGTAGGTCCAAATGATTATGGGGAGAGCAAGGGTCAGACTAGGAAGTTTATTGTCGAAGATCTGAGACTTAAGGGTAACTGTGGGATGCTCAAGGATGATACAGTGAGTGACAGATGCATGGCATTTTGAAGTTCTGGAGTTGGGAAATATACCACTGTGCTGGTGGGAAACTCAAGGAACCCAGATGGGTCATTGTGACTAATAAGGGGATGGGTGGAACATACCTGAGGGCAAGATAGATGTGTTGTCTTGAGGTTCAACCAAGATGGAAGGAAATTCAATACTGACTGAGAGAGTATGCCGTTATTGCTTCTATTTCCAGGCTCAAGTCTTCAGACGCCAAACATATAGCTGCATCAACAAGAAGTGATCTCTGCAGTGATCATGCAGGCTGGGATTGATCAAAGTAGGTTGGGTGAACACCAGGATGTATCTGATGCTGAAAAGAAATGGTCAGGACAGGGAGCAAGGCCTCAAAAAATTTGCTACTAGATTGTTTGTTGTTCACAGACTGCCTTCTTCACTAACTATTGTGCAGTGGCAGAGGAATCAGGGAATGTTGGGGGCCCTGGCAGGGCAATGGGAGTGACAGCATAGGGTCAAGCAACATGGGAAGTTGGCAACCAGGGACGAGTACAACATCAGGCATTAACACACTGCCAAAAATACCACAATCAGGGCAGCTCCCTGCACACATAGGAGGCAGAAGATGTCATGGGCTGCTATCACTCACATATGCCAACTTTCCCAGGAAAACGTGCACCTGGTAGGCAACGCAATGGTGAAAGCTTTATTCCAGGGCTCTACAGGGGCTGTGAATGGAATGTCTCAGTCAGCAAAGACCTCACCTGTATAGAAGAGGGAATGCATTTGTTAGAATCCCAGCAGACCTGGGTAGCCAGAGCTCTGGGATTAACTGCCAAATGCAGGATTTCCACAGATAAAAGGCCAATTGACTGCACAAACATGGTGCTGAAAGTTCCCTGGGATCAGCTAACAGCATCCATGAACAGAAAGGAAGTTGAATCTCTGAGTGTGTAGCTGATCTGTGATCACCAGAAACAAATCTGTCAGGTGAGTGTGTGTTACTCTCTGTCAATGTGTACATCCTCCCTGACTCACTGGTGCTATAAGAGTTTGCTCCCTCTGATCAATTGCAGGGTTGTCTCCTTGATGATAAGGGAGACTTACAGAGGATCCTGCCAATGACACCTGTGCAGAAACTCCAAATAGCAGCACAGGAGGACCCCAATGTCACCCAATGTGTCAACAAGAGCACCAATAAAACACACTGCTGGACTGCTAAAGGCAAGCATCCACGCCTTGCCTGCTCAGACTGTGCACTTTCTAGAAAGGACTGTGATCTTCCCCCACAAACATACCTAGCAAAGGATGCGGAGGTGGGCAGGAACTTGCAGAGGGGGAGGTGGAGGTTCCTGCGGGTCAGTTCTTTACAGGAGGGAAATGATGATGCAGGCCAGGAAGGATTGGAGGGTGAGATGCTGCAGATACCAAGGTGATGGTGTAGTATGGCAGACAGGCCCATGACATGCTGACAAGCACCAGATCCCAGGCTGGGGAGGCACTGCTGCATTTGTGTAATGTCAGCTCTGATGGTTGGCAGTCCAGGCATCCCTTGTGGGAATCAGATACCTGGTTAGAATATGTTTGTGGTTGCATTGAAATTGGCAATTTCAACATTATATCATTGGTATTGTGTGAGCCTGCTTGACATAATGGTGCTTATTCCAATTCCTCAGAGTCATCACCTGCAGCGGTGGTGCTCAGGTAGAGGTGGAATGGGGGGGGGGGAAGGTTAGTACTTCTTCCAGTTTTCAACTTCCTGTAAGGGCT
This sequence comes from Stegostoma tigrinum, assembly GCF_030684315.1. NCBI lineage: Eukaryota > Metazoa > Chordata > Chondrichthyes > Orectolobiformes > Stegostomatidae > Stegostoma > Stegostoma tigrinum. Next base: position 32,741,401 of record NC_081355.1, read on the forward strand.
GGCAGTGAAGAGCAAAAAGATTATCTGCTGGCTATGCACAAACTGTTAACTCAACAATGATTCTGGCATTACTCCTTATGTCCACTTATCAAATGGTGAAGGTTCCTCACCCAATATCTATAAAATTGTGATCTCTCCAATGCCAGAGGTTCTAGTATCTATGTCCTTTCCAGTAAATTCCAAGCCTTCTCCCTTGTTGGGATTGTGATTCTGATATCTGCGACACTTTCACCTATCTTTGATCGCTCCTTCCTATTATGAGCCTTTATCTCCTACAGGCAGTCAGAATGATTGCAAGTCATCGCAATGGGTATATGAGAAATCTATGCACATTTCATGACAGCTCCTGAGCTCTCCATAGTAGGCATTTCACCCCAATGCTGCCATACCACTGGTACAACATTCACAATATGAAGTGACTCCCACACAATCTATATGCTCCATCAGTCAACTCAATCTCCTATTTGACAACACTCTGTACTCATACACTTGCTCTGCTTGAAGCCTTTATGAATGTCACATTGCAGAGACTACATGTGCCACTTAACTTTGCAGAATTCAGCAGATCGCTCGTCTGCTTTCGCCACTGTTCCTAGATTCTGGAGTGGGCCCCACAGATGCCAATCCTCATGGCAACCTCCATCCAGGCCACTTTTGTCAAATGGGAGAGCCTCCTGTTGTGATTCCTCTGAAACATGACCTCCCATCTTTCCTGGATGGCATGGAGGAGAATCTGCAGTGGAGGCATCACTGAACCATGAAGTTACTCTTCTCCTCCTCTGAGGCATCAGCTTGTGAGGGAGTGGGGGAGAAAGTCCAGTCAAACTGGCAGCAAAGTAACACCCAGAGTGATACTCCTGGCTTGGAGAGAATGAACATCCGTCTGGGCTCAGTGGGTGAACTCTAAAGATGGCCTAGATAACGCCCTGAATTTACAGATGTTTGATTAAATTTCTACAAAGATCAACATAATGATTGGAGCATAAACAAGGCATTAAGCTAGAAGCTGAAGAAACATTTTTTTCAGAAATTATTTGTAAAAATGTAGCTTTTAACATAAAGCAAAATTTGACATCCGACAAATACAAGTAAAATCAGCTCTTGGGGACGATGTTATTGTTCTGCAGTAATTCTGAACATTTAACAAGGGTTCAGGGCCTTCACAGGGAAACCAGTAATGTGAAAGGGCAAGTTTTCATCAATTCAGTGATTTCAATCTGATTACAACCTGGTCGGACTTCAGCAGTAATCCTGTGGAGCGGCAGAACTGCAATTTCCAGATTTCCACATTAAACTTGTGCACATACAGGCTCCAGAAGTTTCCGTCACCTTCAGTAGTGATTGTCTCACTGACATAAAACTGGAAGGTCTGGGCCCTAGCTTTACAAGAAATATATTCAGATGATGGAACACTGACATTTTTTTTAACTTGTTTGGTCAATTTGTTGCCCATTCCTAAATACAATTGAGATGTGGTTAGTGAACTGCCTCCTTGAACCACTGCCAGCCTAGGAAGGGTCACAGCACCAGCACACATTTGAGGTGGTCCAAAGGAAGAACATCCAAAGAGTAGAGCTTCAGCAATTGGAAGGACCGCCCGCATTACTTGGGCACAAGTATCATTGAGTCATAGAGATGCACAGCACGGAAACTGACAATTTAGCCCAACTCATCTATACCAACCAAATATGCTCAATTAATTTAGCCTTGTTTGCAAGCATTTGACAAATATTCCTCTAAACCCTTCCTAATCATGCACCCATCTAATGCTTTATAAATGTTGAAATTGTATCAACTCCCACCACCTCCTCTGTCAGCTCATTCCATACACACACTGCCCTTTATGTGAAAAAATTGCCTTTTAGGCCCCTTTTAAATCTTCCCTCTCTCATCTTAAACCTCTGCCCTCTAGTTCTGGACTCTTTTCCATGGGAAAAAGACCTTGGCTATTCACCTTATCCATGGCCCATATGATTTTGTAAACCTTCGTTATATCATCCCTCAAACGCCGACACTTCAGGGAAAATAGCCCCAGCCTATTAAACCTTTCCCTATAGCTCAAACTCTCCAACTCCAGAAACATCCTTGTCAATCTTTTCCAAACATTTTCAAGTTTAACAACATCTTTTCTGTAGCAAGGAGAGCAGAACTGAATGCAGTATTCCAAAACTGGCTGATCAGAATGACCTACAGTACTCAGGTAAAGTGACCAACCAATACCTGTAGGAATGTCCACTATACTTGGGCATTAGAGCAAATGAGGGATAATATTATTGACACGATAACATTAGCAATGTCACCAGGCATAAGAGTAGCCAGAAACTATTGAAAGGGAGTCAAGGAAAAAAAAAATTCTGAAGAGGGGTCTAGGCCCGAAACATCAGCCTTCCTGCTCCTCTGACGCTACTTGGCCTGCTGGGTTCATCCAGCTCTACACCCTGTTGTCTCAAGGAAAAATGCATTGGCCTAAATGAGGAAAATGAGTTTGATGTGTTGGAAATTGAGATAATCAAGTTTGAGGAAGGAAGCAAAATGGGACAATGGAAGGAAAAGAGTAGATGATGAAGCACAGATTTTTAGATATTTAAGGCATTCTCTGCGACAAAGGATGTTGTGGCATTGAGGACTCCCAGACCAGAAAACATATAGATCAACCGAGCTAGTGAGGAAGGTGACACAGAACCATTAATATTACAAGCTACTTACGGTGGCTTTGCAAAATGTATGGAGAGATGCCTGATAAACCTCCATAATGCTGAATGCAAGACGCACCTTAGCCTAGCACCTCTCAATAAATCCATGTAAAATTGGGAAAGTGGAGTGACTGCTGGGACTATTTAGGAGAAAGTTGTCGTGGGCTTGTACTGGATGATACAGACTAGCTGGCCATGCTCACACTCGAGGTCTTACACAGCCATTAATTATCCTGCACAATGGAAAAGAGATTCAGCACCAGGAGCAACATCATTTACCAGATGTGGCCTCCCCTAACGTCCAGCTGTTAGTTCTTCAGCTCCAACCTCGCAGATTAATTACAGCGATTGGTTACTTATTACAGCTCCAGTCACACCTGCAGGCTCTGCAATTAGTCACTAGATTGCTGTGAAATCCTAAACAGATGCAAATTGGCCCCTTGCCATTTTCTAGCCAGGTGTGCCCTGCTGAGGGATAATAGTGTTTCTCTTTCAATTGGGATGAATTTCAATCACTGTTTTTCCCCTTCATTGCCTATACTATATAGTGATGGTCAATAGAGATACTGATTCCCTGTTTTAATAAATTAATTTAAAATAATCTTCATCTGTAATTTCAGGCAGTAATTCTTCATCTTACAAAAGGTGGCTAACCTTAAGCTTTCAGATTGTTGTTACACAGCTTTCCTGCTTTTAACTAGTTTTTTTTATATCTTACACAATTCCCCTGAGTCTAAACAGAGACTAAAATTTATCTCTGGTGATTTGCCTGAGACATACTGAGTGTCTGATGAGAACATTGTGATATATTTTCCTGATATTTAGCCATCAGGGAGACAATGAATGCCATGAGCCAACTTTCTGAAGGGTTAACTTCCCTTTTGTTCCCCGTTCCCCACCCCAGTATGGTTTCTCTTTGTAAATTACATTTTCCTCTGCTACTTTTCTCTAAGGCATTGATCCTTGCAACTCTGCAGTACACCACTCAAATGACCATTCTTGATGTGTGAACTTCCACAGTGAGCAAAGTCTATTTTTATTACTGAGCAACACAACCAAATACAATTATGTTGCTGTTCAATGAAAATCCAGTGGACATGGTGTCTAATCATTTCCACCACCTAAACATAAAGGTGAATAAAATGTGGATAATCAGTTTCTTTGGGTTTTACTTCCTTTTCTCTCCATCCCTCCCTAAGTTCTCCTCCACCTATTTGTGATATAAGCTACATATTTATCATCCAGTTAGGTTCTTCCCATTGGAACAGGAGTAGACCCTTCAGTCTTTGAACCTGTTCTGCCATTCAGTTAGATCATGTCTGTTTTTTTTATCTATTCACAGAATGAGAGCATCAAGGGCTTGTCCAGCATTTATTACAAATCCCTAATTTCCCAGGGACAGTTGAGTCAACCACATGGCTTTGGGTCTGGAGTCACAAATAGACCAGACCAGGTAAGGCTGACAGTTTCCTTCCCTGAAGGACATTAGTGCACCAGAAGGAGTTTTCCAACAATCAACACATGGCCATTCCAGATTTTTTTTTCATTGAATACAAATCTGATGGGTTTTGAACCACATCCCTGGAACATTACCTGGGTCTCAGGATTAACTATCTAGCAATGTTACCACAAGGCCATCGCCTCCCCATTATCTTAAATCAATTTACTTATCATGATTTTGTATTTCTCAATCCCCTTGATTAACACAAATCTATCAATCTCAGCTTTACAATTTTCAACTGACTTCATCTCAACTCTTTTAGAGGGAACAATATTCCAGAATTCCATGTGTGACAAAGTACTCCATGACACTACCCTGAATGGTCTAGCTTTAACCTTAAGATTATTGCCAGCTTTGTGTTGGATTCCTCCAAAATAGTTTACCTCAACTAAGCCATCAGATCCTTCAATCACCACAACACCGTTTAGTTCCCTTTTCCCAAAGTAATAGGAATCCAGTCTAGAATTTCTAAAATCAATTTTGTTATGACATACTTCTGGACAAGGCTGGACTCGAACTCAGGTTCTCTGGGGAAGGACTGCCTCCACGGCACCACAAGAGTCCTTTATTAACATTTCTTACCTTTAAAAACTTTTTATCTCTAGTATAATTTTGGTGGGTCTGCACTGCTTCTCCTTCAAAAGCAATGTTTTGTTCCTGGGACGTGGTAAACTAAACATAGCATATTAAATTGAGTCCAATCAGACTTCTGTACAACTTTAACATAGTTTCTATTCCTTTCAATTCCAACCTCCTGAAGATAATAAAATTACAAAAAGCTTTTTGATTTCATTATTGCACCTGTCTAACAGCCCTTGTGTAGTTGAAGGCCAAAGTCTCTCTGCTCTTCCACATCTCATTATTTAGAAAATATTCTGATTTTTCCAAACTACATCAAAAATTAAAAACAAGCCTACTTGATAAATTTCCTCATAATTCCACTTTCTAAACCATGGTATGATGTTTTTGAATCTATGCAAATGAGTCCATTAGTAACACTCAGAAATTAAATCCAGATTTGTGAGTTAGTGGGCAGTTATGAAAGTGACTTGAAGATTTAAAATGTGACAGACCTTCCCCATTAGTTTAGAAATAAGCCCATTTCCAGGTGTGCTTCTGTACTGACCCAGATATGTGCTGTAAAGTCTCCTTGCAAAATGGTTGTAATTTCAGCTTTGTGGGTGCCATTTCAGGATCAACATGATTTCGCACCTTGGGTGTATGTTTCTAGTGTACAATGTACTGTGGGACATTTTGGGTATGCCATTCATGTGGGCATTGGGAGCATGGAGTGAAAACCTATAGAGTAGGCAAATTGTGCCATCAGTCTGTGTGTGATGCTGATTGTCCTCTCGATGCATCATTTTTAATCTCAGTGTTCCAGGTAATTCCCTCTCTTAATCTTATGGAGCCAAACAGGGGTCCAGCAAGAAGGTTTTCTCTCATCAGTGGCATATAAACATCATTAAATACTCGTAACTTAGATGCTGAAAACTTTCTCCAATCTGTCATTGAATTATTAAAAGTTTTTGAAGGTGTTTACAGTTACCTAGAGTTGCCAACATCTACAGGGCATGGTGTGACATGTAATGAAATTCTTTGCTTTCACTTTAAGGATTTTGCTTAGAGTACTCACTTCCAATGATGGGTGCTGTGGTTCTATCGCCCTTGGCTTGCAAATCAAAATTGAGAATGAGTATAAGGAGCACAAAGGACTCAAACAGGGAGTCAAAAGAATGCACAGTGTCCATATCTGAGCTGGTGACTAGGTGAGAGAAATTGACAGCATTTTTTCTTCTTCTTTGTGGTCAACCTGCTCTCTTCATTTGTTCCACTGCTATGTAGACAGCTTACAGTTCTTGCGGATGTAGAAGGTGAAATGAACAAAGACTTGTGGTGCATGGAATGGGATGGGATGTGGGAAGGCAGCAATCATATCCTTAAACCATTTGTAACCTGTAAAGCAAAAGAGATTGTGGGAAGAGGAGAAAGTGGGATGTGGGAAGAAAGTCTTTGATATAAACATACTGCCATCTGTGATGGTTTCTGCCCACTGATGTCCTGGCCTCAGTCATGACTGCTCTAATGATGGCAAGCACTATCTCCCTGTTGTAGCCATGACTAAACCCCTGGTTAATTGCTGTGCTGTTCTGTGCCAGCTTATCCTGTAAGAGGGAGGGGAGTGTCAGCAAGTGAGGTGCAATATCTTTGGACAACGTACTTATTTTGGATTAATAACTGGTACTGTGTGCCACTGTGGCATGTGGGTGTGAGGCTAGCAAGGGTATGTGTGGGTGAGGGAAAGCAATGAATATGAAGTGTGAGTCATGGTTGGTAAAGATTACAGGAAAGTGACTGAAAGGGCACCATTGTGCGATTCTAATGGCTCAATTGTATACTCATTGCAATTAAAGACTGACCTTGACCACTTTATTGAACTTCATGCATCAGGCATCCAGATCCTTGACATTGTACTGTTAGCATTAACCATAATGACAATCTCGTCCTACTACTTTTGTAGTGTGCCTGTCTATCAATCAGTCTGTTTGGATGGTTTCCTAATCCACTGTGGGCAGAGGACCTCTCCTCTTGTACAATTCCTCTACCATATTGGACTACAATGCAGCCAAGTCTCTGCCATGATGGGCCAGTTTTGTGCCTTTCCGCGATCTAAATTGCTCACTAAATGACTTCCAGGATCTGCTCCAGTAGAAATTCCCTCCTCCTTTAAGATATTTTAATTAATGAATGCTAGTTTGACCTTATGCAAGAGTAATGATTTTGTTTGCCCTACCCAGTTATTCAGCCATTCACTAGAACATTTACAGCTCTTGATATAATCTTGTAATTAGCAGGCAGCATGAAGTTTGCATCAAAACGAATGGATGGCTGGTCAATATTGCATTGTGCTCTCCCACCCACTGATCTCCAGGGCCAACTTTACCCACATTGACACTGGACAAATTTTACATTGTATTCATACCAGGAGAGAGGTAAACTAATGTCTAACACATCCTGATGATATGTGTTGAGTTGGTCATTGCATAACTAAAACATCAATTGAAGGCTACGATCCTGCTTCAGAAAGGCTTGGAAGACTATTGGATTCAAATTAAGCCAGAATCTTGCACTGACAGTTGAGATAGAATTCTGCCATAGGCAAAAGATGAAGAAAGCATGACATGAAAATGAGCAGGAGCTGCATTCACTGTGCATTGACTTAACCAAAAGCCTCTGAATTCAGCTCAAAGTCATTCAAGGCACGTGACAATCCTCCATTCAGAGTTCAGCTTGCTCCCTGAGTCACTTTTATATTTCTCTGTACATTCACCAGACCAAAGGCAGCAGGAATAACATCAGATTCAGCAAGCGGCAGCAGGAAATCAAGTGGGAGGCCAACCCCAACTCTAACCAGGGGATCGAAAAGAATAAAACCTGAAAGAACTGCGGATGCCATAAATCAGAAATGAAAACCAAAGTTGCTGGAAAAACTCAGCAGGTCTGGCAGCACTTGTAAAGAGAAATCATTGTTAACATTTCAGGTCAAACTCTGAGGAAGGGTCACTCAACCCAAAATGTTAACTCTGATTTCTGTCCACAGATGCTGCCAGACCTGCTGAGATTTTCTAGCACATTCTGTTTTTGGATCCAAGGGAATGGTGCTCATGCAAAAGTTAGTGTTCAGAAAGGTGAGATGATCTTTATAGAGCTGTGGACTGATGACGCTCATGGATTATTTATGGGGCCTGGAGGAATGCTCTTGTTTTGCCAGGTCCACAAGCACTCTTCATAAAAATTGTTTCAAACTACTTAACTTGGGCTTGTAGGAATATCATCAATGGCTTCTAGGAGCTTGAGGCATACAAGAACTAGACACAAGGGTGATGTGAATCATCAGCATTTATAGAGTCATAGAGTCATACAGCATGGAAACAGACCCATCAACCCAACTCATCTATGCTGACCGAGTTTCTGAAACTAAATTAGTCCTACATGCCTGCATTTGGCTCGTGTCCCTCCAAATCTTTTCCTATTCATGTCCCTATCCAAATGCCCTTTAAATATTGTAACTGTACCTGCATATCTACCACTTCTTCTGGCAGTTTGTTCCACATACAAACCACCCTATGTGTGAAAAATCACCCCCCACCCTCAGTTCCCTTTTAAGTCTTTCTCCTCTCACCTTAAAAATATATCCCTTAGTTTTGAACTCCCCCACCCTAGGAAAAAAACCTTTACTATTCACCTTAACTATGTCTGTCATGATTTTATAATCCTCCTAAAGATCACCCCTCAACCTCTTATGTTCCAGTGAAAAAGTCCCAGCCTATCCAGCCTCTTCCTATAACTCAAGCCCTCCAATTCCAGCAACATCCTGGTAAACATTTTCTACACTCTCTCCAATTTAATAATATCCTTCCCATAGCAGAGCAACCCAAACTGAACACAGTAATCCAAAAGCAACCTCACTAACATCACGTACAACCTCAATATGACATCCCAGCTCCTATACTCAATGGTCTGAGCAATGAAGATAAGTGTGCTAAACTTCTTTTTAACGATTCTGTCTACCAGTGACAACATTTTCAAAGAACTGTGTCCGTGAACCCCTAGATCTCTCTGTTATCAACTCTACCCAAGGCCGTACCATTAACTTATTAAGTCCTGCCCTTGTTTGTTTTACCAAAATGCAATATCTTGCATTTATCCAAATTAAACTCCATCTGTCACACCTCAGCCGATTGGTTTAATTGATCAAGAACTCTTTCTAGTCTTAAATAACCTTCTTAACCGTCAACTAAAAGACCAATTTTGGTGTCATCTGCAATGTTATTAAGCATGCCTCCTAAATTCTCATCAACATTGTGTACATAAATGACGAACAAAAGTTGACCCAGCACCGATCCTTGTGGAACATCACTGGTCACAGGCCTCCACTCCAAAAAACATCTCTTCATCACTTTACTGTCTATTAACAAACAATACATATGTAAGAATGGTAGAGCAGAGGTTAGCAGGAGCTTTCTCCATTATGCCTCAGTCCCTTATTGTTTGATATCAGGTGGCACAGCTTTTTCCACACATGCTTGATAAATATTGATATTATAGTCAACACTTTGCCCCATATTCCTCTCCTGGCCATCCCTGAGAGGCATGTCTCCTGCATTTTTGACCTCCCTAAATTTCAAACAGATATTGTACCATGGCTCCAATTCTTTCGGCATGCCATGACCTCAGAACATTAAGTAAGACCCCCCGCTCTCCAGTCTCCCTTAAAAGCGCTGGTTAAAATGAATGAAATGTGATACTAACCACTCTGACTGCCATTTCATGACATACCAAGAATTTTGGATTACACTTATGTGTACATTTTTTATTCTAATACAACTTGCTTTAAACTAATCTTTGTAGTTTTACTGATTAAAGCAATCCGATAATCATAATTTTGTTCGGTCAAATGTTCTTTTCTTCAATTCCAAGGGGAATAAATATCTTTGCTTTTGAAAATGAACCTTTATTGCTGCAAGAAACCGGCAGAAGGTTGAAACCTCTACAGAAGGTCCTCATTGTAAAGTGAAGAGCTAATTTCATGTTCAAGTGTCTGCAGAAAAAGAGAAGCAGTTTCCACTTTGGGTTACCGAAATATCTTTTTTGATAAGTGCAGTTTAAGACTTAAATCTACTCACACTGAGCCCGCACTCCAATGTGGATCCTATCATTTGATCATTCTTTCTCATCAGGGAGCTGGAAACCAGGAACTGTGCTACATTTCAACAAATCTAAGATGGCAGCAAAGTAGCGCTCCTCACCAGAGCTTATTTTCACTGACTGCTTTTTCTACTTTTTCTTTCTTCCTCTTTTCTTGCTTTTTGTTTATTTTTCCTTCAGTCTTTGGAGATTAGATTAGATTAGACTCCCTACAGTGTGGAAACAGGTCCTTTGGCCCAACAAGTCCACACCACCCCCTGAAGCATCCCACCCCGACCCGTCCCCCTATAACCCACACACCCCTGAACACTACGGGCAATTTAGCATGGCTGATCCACCTATCCTGCACATCTTTGGACTGTGGGAGGAAACCGGAGCACCTGGAGGAAACCCATGCAGACATGGGGAAAATGTGCAAACTCTACACAGACAGTCGCCCGAGCCTGGAATCGAACCAGGGTCCCTGGTGCTGTGAGCTGCAGGGCTAACCACTGAGCCACCATGCCGCCCCATGCCAATCGGTCATGGAGGTAGCAGCAGGGGGACGTTGACAGCCGGCCATGAGGTGGCTGTTCAAGTTTGGTGGCATCACGTTTTCATCGATGTCCAGATTGGTGCCACAGCAGGATTCTGCAGTAGGCGGCTGATGGGGCAACGGGGACTGGCTGCAGCTGGGGCGTAGATGGCAGCAGCAGCAGTAGGAGGCAAAAGATGGTGGCAGCAGAGGTCAGCATTGTGACATCGATCAAGGCCAAAGCCAAGAAAGTGGCGGCGAAGCTTGGCATGCCCAATGAAAGTCAGCAGCAGCAAGAGCAGCTAGCAAACACATGGAAAAGATGCAATATAATAAAATGTGAGGCTGGATGAACACAGCAGGCCAAGCAGCATCTCAGGAGCACAAAAGCTGACGTTTCGGGCCTAGACCCTTCATCAGAGAGGGGGATGGGGGGAGGGAACTGGAATAAATAGGGAGAGAGGGGGAGGCGGACCGAAGATGGAGAGTAAAGAAGATAGGTGGAGAGGGTGTAGGTGGGGAGGTAGGGAGGGGATAGGTCAGTCCAGGGAAGACGGACAGGTCAAGGAGGTGGGATGAGGTTAGTAGGTAGCTGGGGGTGCGGCTTGGGGTGGGAGGAAGGGATGGGTGAGAGGAAGAACCGGTTAGGGAGGCAGAGACAGGTTGGACTGGTTTTGGGATGCAGTGGGTGGGGGGGAAGAGCTGGGCTGGTTGTGTGGTGCAGTGGGGGGAGGGGATGAACTGGGCTGGTTGAGGGATGCAGTGGGGGAAGGGGAGATTTCACCAGTTTCAAAATCTATATCTATGCTCTCCACCTATCTTCTTTACTCTCCATCTTCGGTCCGCCTCCCCCTCTCTCCCTATTTATTCCAGTTCCCTCCCCCCATCCCCCTCTCTGATGAAGGGTCTAGGCCCGAAACGTCAGCTTTTGTGCTCCTGAGATGCTGCTTGGCCTGCTGTGTTCATCCAGCCTCACATTTTATTATCTTGGAATCTCCAGCATCTGCAGTTCCCATTATCTCTGAAAAGATGCAATAGCTTTTTTGTTTTGTGGCTGGGTTTCATTTGGATAGTTTTTGCATTTGTCTCTATGAGAACTGTGTCCCTGGAACTAACGGTTGACATTCCCACATTGCTTCTGAATAGATTTCAGTTCCAGCACTTGAGAAGGGAGGGAATAGCAGATTTATGTCCCAATTAAATGTGTCACTGTGGCAATAGGATATAAATCATAACCCTTTCTTTGAGCACTTTTCCACTTTCTTTTTCTTCCTAGGCCCAGGTACTCTGGGCACTGACAGCACTATGCTCAATTGCCTAAGTCATCACTCTTAATATGTGTGCCAGGATAGCAAGTGTGCCAAATGTTTGACTGCTAAAAACAAAATAACCTAGTCCAGCCCTGTGTGATCCCAAAGTCTACGTGGGTATGTATTTTTCCAGAAGTGTTACTGTGACAGCAATCAGCAGAACAAATGTTATTTTCTGTGCCATCCAAATTTTTCAACAGCATGCCAACTCATTGTCTAGTTTTATGCATGGGCATTTGAATGAGCAATCATAGTATATTCCAGGACTGTACACTGGCACATTTATAGTTCTTTACCTGTGGAACCAGCTGAGAGTCACTAACCCAGCCCAGACAATGAATTCTGCTCTTTATTAGCTCTGTTGCATGTGTGCAGATTAGGGAATAAAACTATCACAATGACAGTAGAACAATAATAACACGATGGAGAATCAGCCCTTCAAACCTGTTCACCATTCAATTAAATTGTGGCTGTTGTGATAGGAATGAGATTCTAGGTTAATTCTTTGTGATCATGGTATGGATAAAGTGAATGGACGGAATTGCATAGACCATGAATTCACCTTGTCCCTACGTCAGTGGAAATGTTATTGGCATGTAGTAATTGCTAAACCTCCAGTTGAATATATCAGTGGAGCAGAAGAATTTCCAAGAAAACCTCCAGTCATACTGATTTTGACCCACTTGTTTTCATGTTACCGCTGGCCACAGTTTGGTATGCTCTAAATAGTACCTGCGAAGAGTGGGTTCCTCTGCGCCAACGCTGTAATTTGACAGCATATACAGAAATCCAGTCAGGAGCCTGCCTGACCACCAAGCAAAACTCACAAGATTTCCCAAGGATAATAAAATGTGAGGCTGGATGAACACAGCAGGCCAAGCAGCATCTCAGGAGCACAAAAGCTGACGTTTCGGGCCTAGACCCTTCATCAGAGTCCATTTCACTGCAATAGCAAAAGGCTCTTTTAGCAGCTCATCCCAAATCCAAATGCTCCATCATTAAGTCTATGTCAAAAATGTCCACAAGCCAAGAACGAATTTTGACAAAATGTTAAACACTAACAAGCTTCAGTAAGAAAAAGGTTTCCTCCAAACTGTCTTTATAGTAATTCTTCAAGAACAGACCAAATCCACACTTAGGACTCAGTCTGATATTAGAGCGAAGCTTAGAAGATTCCCTGCTGGGGAAAACTTTGCTCTGCTTAAGAGTCATCTCAGAATTGCTACCTTATTTCACACTACAGATTTAGCATTGGGGTGAAGTGCATCCGTGCTAAACCCAGAGCCATCAAGTGCTCTGGCAAAGAAGGGAATAATCCTCATTATAATGGCTCATCAATTTACTCTCCTACTTTCATTTCAAAAGCGCACAGGCAACATGGTATTTAAAAACACAAAACAATGACATGGAACATAAGTCAAGTGAGAAACTTGCTGTCATTAAGTCGCTTACCTCATGGAATGGATCTGTTTCCTCAAACAGCTTCATTAATCACAAATTTATACCCACAAATAAAGCCCAAAGGTTTGACAAGCTGTCAACATAAATACTTTAATGAATGCATGTATTGGAGATTAGAAACAGCAACATAAAATCTAAACTCAGATATACAGCACAACACTTGCCATTTCAGAAGCACCTTGCTAATGTGGCCATTAATTTAAAGGTACCAATTAATATTAATATACAAGATAACAAAGTGTGGGGCTGGATGAACACAGCAGGCCAAGCAGCATCTCAAGAGCACAAAAGCTGACATTTTGGGCCTAGACTCTTCATCAGAAAAGGGGAATGGGGAGAGGATTCTGAAATAAATAGGGAGAGAGGGGGAGGCCAACTGAAGATAGATGGAGGAGAAGATGGGTGCAGAGAAGAGTATGGGTGGGGAGGTAGGGAGGGGGTGAGTCAGTCCGGGGAGGACGGACAGGTCAAGGGGGCGGGATGAGGTTAATAGGTAGGAAATGGAGGTGTGGCCTGAGGTAGGAGGAGGGGATGGGTGAGAGGAAGAACAGGTTAGGGAGGCGGGGAAGAGCTGGGCTGATTTTGAAGGGTCTAGGCCAGAAACGTCAGCTTTCGTGCTCCTGAGATGCTGCTTGGCCTGCCGTGTTCATCCAGCCCCACACTTTGTCATCTTATATAAAAATATTAATTGGTACCTTTAAATTTAGTGGCGGTTTATTTTTATTTTGTTTCCAGCCAAGTAAGGTTATGGTAGGGGAAATAAGCCTAACCTATTTCAGTAACATCAAGTTTTGCCAGGTCAGGTGCTGGTTAGATGTGCACTAAGTGATTTGGCTTCTGCTAGAGTAAGGCTCATGACGGTAATCAAAGGACCCCAGAAGTAATTGCCTCAAACTTCCAACTTATATGCACAAGCCAAGCTTCAAGTGTTACCATTACTCCCCATATTCATACATATTCCATGCCAATGACGACTTAAATGTACCTAAAGTTGGAGAATCTACTACCGTTGCAGGCAAAGCGTTCCATTTCCTTACTACTCTCTGAGTGAAAAAAACTACCTCTGACATCTGTCCTATATCTTTCACCCCTCAATTTAAAGCTATAACGCCTTGTGCTCGCCATCACCATCCTAGGAAAAAGGCTCTCCCTATCCACCCTATCTAACACTCTGATTATTTTATATGTTTCAATTAAATCAACTCTCAACCTTCTTCTCTCTAATGAAAACAGCCTCAAGTCCCTCAGCCTTTCCTCTTAAGACCTTCCCTCCATACCAGGCAACATTCTAGTAAATCTCCTCTGCACCCTTTCCAAAGCTTCCACATCCTTCTTATAATGCCATGACCAGAACTGTACACAATACTCCAAGTGCAGCCGCACCAGAGTTTTGTACAGCTTCACCATAACCTCTTGGTTCCAGAACTCGATCCCTCTATTAATAAAGCTAAAACACTGTATGCCTTCTTAACAGCCCTGTCAACCTGGGTGGCAACTTTCAAGGATCTGTGTACATGGACACCGAGATCTCTCTGCTCATCTACACTACTAAGAATCTTACCATTTGCCCTGTATTTTGCCTTCTGGTTACTCCTACCAAAGTGCATCACCTCACACTTGTCTGCATTAAACTCCATTTGCCACCTCTCAGCCCAGCTCTGCAGCTTATCTATGTCTCTCTGCAACCTACAGCATCCTTCATCACTATCCACAACTCCACCGACCTTAATGTCGTCTGCAAATTTACTAACCCATCCTTCTACGCCCTCATCCAGGTCATTTATAAAAATGACAAACAGCAGTGGACCCAACACCGACCCTTGGGGTACATCACTAGTAACTGGTCTCCAGTCTAATTAAAGTAATGCCTGTATGGAAAATTTGGGATAATGTGACCTAGTTTAGAATTTATCCCTGGCAAAGTGCACAGTTAAGAGTTTCACTTGCCCTGGCACCATGTTCCAGTGCACACTCATATGCAGGCAACAGTCCTTCAAATTAAAACAAAAATTGCTGGAAAATCTTAACAGGTCTAGCAGCATCTGTGAAGAGAAATCAACGTTCACATTTCAGATCCAGTCACCCTTCCTCAGAACTGATGGTAGCTAGGAAAATATTGGTTTATATGCAGGAGGTAAGGTGTAAATGATAGATGGAGCTGGAGTTCAAAGAGAGAAAAGTACAGTTGGGTGGACAAAGGAGTGGATAACGATCAGACTAGGAAGGAGAATTAATGGAGACTGTTGGTGGCTAACAATGGGTAGTGTGGTATAGGTAATAATAGGCAGGCTATGTGATAACAAGGCCTGGTGTGTGGGGTAGGGGGCTCGGACATGGGAGAGTGTAGGCCCTAAAATTATTGAACTCAGCATCGCGTCTGGAGGGCTGTAGGGTCCCCAAGCATCCTTTCCAATGGGATGTCTGTTCTAATCTTTGTTTTTGTCCACCAACATTAATTTCTCTGTCACTCCTGGAGTTTGACCAGGTATTTGCTAAAACTCATTGCCACAGCCACATCACATTCCTCAGTGACTGCCTCTGCCTCAGACTCACTCCACGTGGATTTCAACTGAATTTTCATCCCTCATTTTTTTAATTCTCTCAGGATCATAGATATCTCCATGATGTTCAACGTTCCACTGGCAGCTGCTCTTGCAACATCCTGAGATCCACACTCAGTGCCATGCAGCATCACATGCACCTGTCTCTCCAACAGCATCGCAACACACTGGCTCTCAGGGCTGCACCGCTCTGTAGTTCCACTTCATCCTCTGGTTCATTCACTGTGCTAACAAGAAACTTTTTTGTTTCCTTTCGGACTTCAAGGCCCACAAGATGCAACAACTTAGAGGTACCTATGGCCCTCTGCAAACTTCCTCTCCCTCTCTTCCCTCTGACTCCACCCCCTCCCCCAACCCCACTTCCTGGCAGGTATTCACCATCCCTCCTAACCTTCCAATCTCCGAAGCTGAATGTTCTGCACTTGGCAAAGGCATCACACTTATCCCTCTGCATCCCCACCCTAATGAATTTTGGGCACGACATGCCATTGAATCCTTCTTCCCCATAATCTTAGCCTCCAAGCCCATTTCTTTGAAGAAGAAATGTCCAAGAAATGTTTTTCTTTCTCTTCCCATCCAACAGACCCCTTTGCCCAGCTCTGACACTCTCCCTCCACCTGGACTCCTCCCTTTGGCCTTTTACCTGCCCTTGATCTATTTATTGAAAACTGTTGAAATGACATTGGTCACCTCAATTTCTCAGCATCCCTCACCTAATCCAACATTTTTCCCTCCAAACTGACAGCAGTCTATGTGCTTAGACCTAACCCTGAGTTTATTATTAAGCCTGCTGATAAGCATGGTACTGTTGTTATCTGGCACACTGACCCCTACATTGTAGAGGCTGAGCACCAGCTCTCTGATACCACTCCCTACCTTCCCTGGGCCATAACTCCACCATGACACATCAGACCATTGTATCAACTACGGTAACTGATCTCATTTCATCTGGTGATCTCACCCCACTGCCTCCAAGCTGATAGTCCCCCAGCCCTACGCAACTCGCTTCTATCTCCTTCCAAAAATCCACAAACAGGGCTGTTTGGGCAGAGCCCTTGTTTTAGCTTGCTCCTGCCCCACAGAACTTAACTCTTGCTACCTTAACACAGTCTTCTCTCCCCTGGTCCAGTCCTGCCCACCTACGTCCACAATTCCTCTGATGCTTTACGCCAGTTTCAACATTTCCAGTTTGCAGGTTCCAGCGACCCCCTCTTTACCATGGACATGCGATCTCTTTACACATCCATTCCCCACCAGGATGATCTCCGCTTCTTCCTGGAGCAAAGACCTGAACTATCCCCACCCACCACCACCCTCCTTCACTTGGCTGAGCTTAGCCTCACCCTCAACAATATTTCTTTTAACTTGTCTCATTTTCTTGAAGGCAGAGGGTTGGCCATGGTACCCATATGGGCCCCAGTTATGCCTGTCACTTCATCGGGTACATAGACCATTCTTTGTTCCAGTCCTATTCCGGCCCCCACCCACAACACTTCCACTAATTTATTGATTATATCATCAGTGCTGCTTCCCTCTCTCGTCTGGAATTGGAAAAGTTCATCGATTTTGCTTCCAATTTCCAACTGCCCTCTTTTTCACCTGATCTATCTCAGACTCCTCCGTTCCCTATCTTAACATCTCTGTTTCCATTTCGGGGGATAGACTGGCCACTAATATCCACTATAAACCCATTCACTCCCACAGCTAACTGGATAGTACATCCTCGGACTCTGCTTTCTATAAAGACTCCACTTCATTCTCTCAGTTCCTCCACCTCTGTCACATATTCTGCTGAGGCCAACTTCAACAAGGGAACCTCCAAAATATTCACCTTCCTCCTCAACTGAGGATTACCCAGCTCTGAGGTTGACAGGACCCTCAACTGGGTCTGACACATCTCCCGCATTTCCACCCTCACCCCCTCTCTTCCGTCCTGCAACAGTAATAGAGTTCTCCTTATCCTCACCTACCATCCCACCAGCACCCACTTGCAAAAGATCATGAGACACCATTTCCACCACCTCTGGTGTGATACCATCATCAGACAGATATTCCCCTCCCCTCCCATGTTCGACTTCAGCAAGGATGCTTCCTCCAGGAAACCCTGGTTCACTCTTCCTTTATTCCCAACACCCATCCACAGCTCCATGACAACTTCCCCTGCAAATCCCAGTTCATTTACCTCCTCCCTCCTCAGTATCCAAAGGGCCAAACATACCTTCCAGGTGAAGCAGCACTTTACCTGCTCTTCCCATTAACTAATCTATTATATTCGCTGCTCGCAATTTGGTCTCCTGTACACTGGGAAAATGAAGCATAGACTGACTGACCGCTTCGCAGAACATCTATGTTCTGCCTGCAAAAGGGATCCTGAGCTTCCAGTTGCCTGCCACTTCAACACACCACCCTGCTTCCTGGCCAACTTCTCTGTCTCAGGTGTGCTCCAGTGTTCCAGCGAAGTTCAGCACAAGCTGGAAGAACATACCTCATTTTCCACTGGGGACACTACAGCACTCCAGTTTCAATATCGAGTTCAATAACTTCAGGGCCTGAACTCTCCCATGTCCTAACCCCCTACCCCACACACCAGGCTTTGTTATCACATAGCCTGCCAATACACACTACTGATTGTTAGTCACTAACATTAACATCTGTTCTCACTAACCCCCCCCCCCCCCCACCCCCCGCCCCGATCATTATCCACTCCCTTGTCTGTCCAACTGTTCTTCTCTCTCTTTGGGTTCTATCCTCACCCATTATTTACTCCTTACCCCCTCCTCTCACCCTGTCATCTGCATATAAGCTGATATTTTTCTAGCTACCATCAGTTCCAAGGAAGGGTCACTGGACCTGAAATGTTAGTTCTGATTTCTCTTCATAGATGCTGTCAGACCTGCTGAGCTTTTCCAGCAATTTCTGTTTTTGTTTCTGATTTACAACAACCGCAGTTCTTTCGGTTTTATTTAGATCGTAAAATAAATGACTTAACACCACTCCCCCCCCAATATAATGACTGGAATGACAGAATAGAGTGCGAGAGAACTGAGCACTTATGCAGTGACTTCGCTGATTACAAACACTAACTGAAAATGTTAGCATCATATTTGTTCAAGATGATGTGTACCTCTGTTTTGCTATTGGTTAGAAAACCTAGCTTTAAGACAGTTAGCAAATGGTAACTAAAACCCCGAGTAGAAAGTCTTTCTGAACATTGCAGCCTTGAAATAGAAAGATTCAGCTTTGTACAGAAACCTCTTCAGAAAAGTCAAGTTAGTGTAGAGAGGGAACAGACACAAGAACAAAGCAAAAGTAGACCATTAAGCCCCTCAAAATTATTCCACCATTCAGTTAAATCATAGCTGATCTATTTCTTGTCTCCATTTACAAACCTTTACTCTTTGCCTATCAAAAACCTAGCAATTGCAGATCTGACATCTACAATCATCTTAGCCTCGACAGTTTTTTGTAGGAGGGTGTTCCAGTTTTCCATGATCCTCTATGTGACGACGGGTCAATTGCTGGAATCGACGTTTATAGAAAATTGAGCTTCCCAGCTATTAATTAGAAGGAATCATGCCAGCCAATAGAATGCTTACAGTGCCTACAGTGTTAAATCATATCCCACTGTTCATAATATATTCATGCATTTTACATCCTAACTCATGCAAATTGCATCTGCAGTGGAGCAGAAATTAATTCAGTGCTGTAAATGTTTCATGACATTGGCTGTGACAAAGATGAGACCACCTTTCCATTTCAGCAGTCCTTGGCATCTCACACATAATACTAAACATGACAGAGGTCCCCAGATAGAGGTGCCTGGGAGTTAGTCGGTGGCAAATAAAAACCTCATCCATTAGGGTGAGTGTTCCTTCTGAAGAAAGATGTGTCCTCAAGGCTTGTATTTCATTCACATGGCTTTTAAACACAAACTCAACTTCCATGTCATTAGAGAATGGCTTGCTAATTATGGATTTCCCACTCCCGTCAAGACCGCTCTATAATTTATTTAAATGAACAGCAACCATTTTGATTTTACCTCATCTTTAATGTTCATGTTTGGAACATTAATAATATGGATGGTGCTGCAAATTCACAAGATTTTTATCATGCGCTAAGATCGACGTTATGAAAACTACCATCCGTCTGCAGGTTTGTCGAAAGAAATGATTTGGAATTAATCCGAAGCCGTATTCAGATTGTCAGCTTGTAACAAGACCTGCAAGAGAACTATGAAATGGAAGGCTCCTAGAGGAGTTTGCGAAATCAGATGATTGCCACCAGCAAGTCAGCACTATTGGAATGCAATCAGCTCTCGTCCACTTACAGCAATTTGTTTTTTGCACAGACCTTTCATTGCTGAATAGCATTAAACAAATGAGGTAACTTTCTTGTTATAAACAAAAAGCTGATGTACTGTCCTACATGAGATGTATTGCCACTGAGACATTTATACTGCTTAGCCATTGCCTGAGTGTTCTTAAGGAAATAGACCCTGTTCCAAAGGCCCAGCGCCCACTATTTTCACCGAGGAGACAATGGGGACAGGTTGTAGTTCATACATTCAAGGTACACTGAGCTAGTTGCACATATAAAAGTTGCTGACATGTGCAAAATTTAAGCTGTAGGCATTAGACATCTAAGCAAAGGGTCTGAGACAAAAACTACAGATGCTAGAATCCAAGGTGGACAAACAGGAGGCTGAAAGAACACAGCAGGCCAGGCAGCAGTCTCCAGTCCTGAAGATACCCAAAACATTGACTGCTCCTTTCCTCCAGATGCTGCCTGGCCTGTTGTGTTCTTCCAGCCTCCTGTATGTCTACCCTGAGCAAAGAGTCTAATTGACTCTGATTAAAATTTCTTCTACCAGTCAAAGACATGTCAGGGGAAAAAGAAAGTAATCTACTCAAAGAAGTTACTGTGTGGAAAAATTCAGATAAAGTGATCTGGTTCAGAATTTATGCCTAGAAACATTCACATTTAAGTTGCCAGAGTGATTTGGAGACAAAAGGTATACAAAAGTAATTTACTCAGAGATAGTAAGAATTGCCAGTGCTGGAGTCAGGGATAACACAGGGTGGAGCTGGAGGAATGCAGCAGGCCATGCAGCATCAGAGGAGCAGGAAAACTGATATTTCAGGTCTCGAGCTGTGTTCCTCCAGCTCCACATTGTGTTAACAAAGCAATTTACTTGGTCTATGCTTTAAATCCAAAAAAAAATTTGTTTTCCGCTCTTTCACACAAAAAACTGGCTAAGGGATAAACGAAAGAAAATTACAAGACTGGCCAAGTTACTTCAGTGTGGAGCTGGATGAACACAACAGGCCAAGCAGCATCTTAGGAGCATAAAAGCTGACGTTTCGGGCCTAGACCCGAGAGATCGGGGACCATTTTGAATCGGTCCATGGCCCCTTTGGGAGAAATTTCCAACAGCCACCGCAGTCATTTTATTTAATTAAAAGCGCTTGGAGATTTAACTATCTCTTCAGATTGACAGTATCAATGGGCTTATCCACTTTTAACACACAACTATATCTACTTTAACAATCCCAATAGGCACTTGACTTCTCCTAAAGGACACTTCATCCCTCCCAAAGTGGTCCCTAAGAGCTGTCCAAAAATGTCCTTGATCTCTTCAAATTATTCCATCATCTTTAGATCTTGTGTTCAAATGTCTAAAGCCCGTGAGTCATGTTCTGCGTATCACACTGATGAAAAGTGCATCTCTTTGAAGGCAGCTGTACTGCTACTGTTCTAGCATACATATAGCCCTATATTCTAATTTCATCAGATTAGTTTCTCATGGGCCTGGTTTTGCTCCTGACATGCTCTCCTATACTCCTCTTGAGCCAGGACTCATCCTTTGGTTTGGCACTAATGACAGTGAAGAATGTGTTGGGTCCATAAGGTTACAGTGTGGTGGAATACACCACTGCTCCTGTTGATGGCCCATTCACCTCATGGGTACCTAGTTTTCAGTTCTTGATCAGATCCATTTAGCATTGTGGGGATACCACATAACATGATGAAATATGGCTTACAATATAAAAACAGAACCCTCAACCTCATAATGTCATCAACAGTGCAACTACAACAAGTGGGTTAGTGCAGGATGAGGGGGCTACTTCATTCTATGATACAGGGAACCTCACTTACATTTCCAATGAAACCAATGGGATGAAATTGAATGAGATCTGTAATTAGAGAACGCATCACTCTCCCACACCCAAAAAGCCTACTGGTGTTTGGGAGGAAATTATTGACCTTGTGGCGGTTAGTGCCACCTGGTGGATCATTTAGTGAAGCTTTAGGTGGCACCTTATTCCCAAGATAGCTTGTTGCAAACAGGCCAAAAACACTTTTAACTGCTGAGCTCACTGGTAAGTAAGTCACAGTTTCTCTTAGAGTGGCTGCTGACATTGAGCACATCACCTGTTCAGGCCCTCTGTTGTGTGATCTACTGTGTTATACGTTCACTCACACCTTTGCATATTTAAAATCTGTCTAAAATAAAACAAGTGTCCTGATGCAAAACACTACAGAAGAAATGAAACAATGTTTTCACTAGCTTATGGGACTGAACATATAAACAGGAGCTTGGGAATGAGTTCATTGTTATACTTACTACAGGTGACAATGTTCACATTGTTTAAAATTTGCATGTTGTGGTGCATTTGAATGTTCTTTTATCAAGCATCTGGCCATATTCTAATTAATCACGAAGCTAAACTTTCTTTCACAATTTTCTTTCTTTTTCTGAAAAAGGATCTAGGCCCGAAATGTCAGCCTTTGGGCTCCTCTGATGCTGCTTGGCCTGCTGTGTTCATCCAGCTCTACACCTTGTTATCTCTCTTTCTTTCACAAGTGGCAGATCAAGATCTCACAACCGGGCATATTCCAGTCATCTTCGTCATTCTTTATTTCCCCACACTTTGTGATTTTCTCGTAAATCTTTCCCCTTGCTACCTATCCGTTCACCTTCTAAAGACCTTGTGGAAGTTATCTTTTAGGCCACCACTCCATATGTGATCTCTCCTGACATTACCCGCCTCTCAAACTCAGTGCTCGATGTCCACTGTCCAACCCAAGCTCATCCTCTTCCTGTCACAATCCCCAGGCTCCTCATCTCATTTGGCGAGATCTCTCAAGACACTTCAATGTGTTAAAGGGACTATGCAAGTGCAACATATTCTATCGATCCATGTTATGACTTGAGCAATAAACTAATCCAATTGCTTTTCCAGCAGCTGAAATCCTCTTATTAGTACTAATGCATTATGGTTAAAGCTCTGCAGACAAGCTAGTACAAAACAAGAGTCCATGAGTGCAACAGGGATCCTTAGCAGTAAACGTGCTTACATTAAGTGTATAAATAATCTTTCTTGCTTCTTAAAATAGTGTAGGGACCCCTTCTTTTGTGGAAAAAGGGCATGCCAAACTTTTCAACTTTGCTCAATAACTGAAAAATCAAATAAAAACAGGGCCACAAAAAAAGTGCATTTTGCAACCTCATCTAGTGAATGAGATCAATGAAGCCCTACAGTGTGGAAGCAGGCCATTTGGCCTAACAAGTCCACACTGAAACTCTGAAGACTGCCCCCCACCCAAACACACTCCCTCTACCGTATCCCTTAATGCTACATTTCCCAAGGCTACTCCACCTAGTCTTCACGTCCCTGAACACAATGGGCAATTTAGCATGGCCAATCCACCTAAACTGTACATCTTTGGACTATGGGACAAAAACCAGATAACCCAGAGGAAATCCACGTAGACATGGGGAGAATGTACAAACTCCACACAGACAGTCAACCAAGGCTGGAATTGAACCCAGGTCCCCGGCACTATGAGGCAGCAATGCTAATCAATGCTCATTTGGATCTTCAGCCATTCTGATCATCGAAAGTTTGCCTACCTTTTTCAAAAAAAAGGCTTGCACTTATTCTAGAGCCCTTCACAGCCTCAAGATGTCTTAACATTGTATATAGTCAAATAACTGGCATAGACACATTGGACCGAATAACAGGTAACTTTTATGTAATTAAGTAATTTTGAAATATAGCCATTGTAATACATAAAATGTGGCAGCCATTTGCACACAGCTAACTCTCACGAGCAGCAATGAAATAATGACCAGAGAGTCTGGGCTGAATCTAGTCATATTTTGGCCTCGTGTCAATTTTGTCAAGTTTCATGGAGGGTTTCTCTTCCTGAAGCCCATCAAAACCTCTCACCATATTGTCCCAAATTCATCTCATTTACTACCTTCCCCGACCCTGCAGTGACAGTCTTGTCCAATGCAAGCTTGTTTCTACCTCTCGCCTCATCTGGAAGACTTACCACTGCCAGAACAGGCCATTGTCCCCCTGATCTGGTGCCATCTTTAAAAGGTGAAGAGCACCCACCCAAGCTGTGTCAGTCCTGAGCCGTCCTACATGGTTCCTGGCATTTGCCGCAGGCATGGCAGAGAACAGGAGGTAGGAACTCAATTTGTGGACAGGGATCTGTAGGTCCTGATGGACAGAATAATGCAGAGGAGGGTCCCTGAGGACTGGCAGTAAAAGCCACAACACCAGATACTGGCAGCCTGGGCTGCAATAGCTACCTGGGTCAATGCAGTCTTAGCCATCTATGGAATGCCCAGTACTGAAGGAAGAATGACCCTTTCTCCACCACCAGGTTAAGCACCTCCATCCATTCTCTGCTGAAGGGGCCTAAGCACAAAAATGCATATCAAAAAAAATCAAAGCCAGGCAAGAATGCTATGAGCATCCAGGTAGGCTCAAAGTAAGTGAGACCTAAGAGATCGAATGAAAAGCCCTGAGATACACCACATTATTCCCTGACCAACATCTCTGTCTCAGGCTTGCTGCAATGCTCCAGTGAAGCTCAGCTCAAACTGGAAGGACAGCACCTCATTTTCCACTTGCAAACTCTAAAGCCTCCTGGACTCAATATCAAGTTCAACAGTTTTAGGGCTTGAGGCATCTTCTCCCGTATCCTTACCCCAGCACCCACACACCAGGCCTTGTTATCATATGTCTGTTACAACACAGCACGCATTTTTAGCCACTAATGGTCCCCATTAGCAGTTATTCATTCTTATAGGCTGACTGTTATCCACTCCTTTGTCTGTCCAACTGTTCTTCCCTCTCTGTGGGCTCTGTTCCCACCTATCATTTACTCCTTACCCCTCCCCATCCTATCTTCTGCATAATAACCAACCTTTTCCTAGCTACTATCAGTTCTGAAGAAGGGCCACATGATCTGAAACATTCATCAACACAGAACAGCAAAAACTCTGATTTTTCTCCACAGATGCTGGCAGACCTGCTGAGTTTATTCCAGCTTTTATTTAGTCCTGTGATACATCCCGGTCCATTGTATGAGCTGTTGGCTATCCTTACAACAACATGACCATACAAGCTGCATCATTGAATTGTAGGAGCTTACTGTAAATAAATCAGAGAAGTGCCATGGGGGTTCTGATCAGTTGGTAACTGTCAAATGCCAGTACCCAAGAGAAGGAAGGGTTCATGTGGATTGGTGGAGTCACCAGGTACCCGCTGAGGCTTTCATCTCGGGAATTGTCGATGTCTAGTTTCCTCAAGGCAGGTGGTAGGACGGGAAGCTCCAAGTCAATGAGACAAGATTCAGTGTTAATAAAGTTACAATAAGCAATAATTCCAATTAATATGTATCTCACCACTGCCTAATGGGAGTCTACTCTCAATGTCTGAAATTTAGTTGGAAAATGCAGCAAGTGTTCCCAATGTCAAAATATGCCTTAATGTTCATCACACACAATTCTCCCAGATGAATTACAATTGCCCATGTCATTCAGGCCTCTATAAGATTGTTGCTCAGAGAATAAAAATCAAAAAGGATATTAGAAGAACTGGCTTCCTCTTCATCAATGTAGAACAACAAGAACTTTTACATTCAACTTCGAAATTTTGCAGAACCTGAATTAACAGCTCATTTGAAATGCCAGCACTTCAGACAGTGCAACACTCCCTTTGTACTGCACAGGAATGTCAGCATGGAATATGTGCTCAAATCTGTGGAATTGACATTTCCCTCAAAGGCAACAGAGTGACCATTGAAAACACAGAAAACAAGAAATCTATATGTAGAAAAATGCTGATTTTCATTTAAACAAGCATGGATGCAGATTTACCTAGTTCCTCAAGCACTGTGCTGAACAATGGGCTGTGTTATGATCAGAACCCCCCCCCCCATAGAGGTTCTGCATTCTGTTACAGTTCTAGAAAGCACCCCCAAATGATTAAACTCATGTTGAGGAGGATTGAACTGACAGCACTTGGTTATTCACCCACCCTCTCAATTTGTCACAACAAGGTTAATTTAAGAAGTATTCTTGCTTGTAGATACCTTTCCACCAAGCCAAATTAACCTTTGTTTTAAAAGAAGCCAATTTACCCAGACTGTTATGAAGTAACAAAAGTAGTGAACTCATTCACTTCCACATAGGATAAGAAATAGTAACATGACAGACAAATCACACAGAATAGAAGTGAGAAATGAGTCCTGAAAGTTAAAAAAAATACACATCAGCCTATGAATTGTGAATAAAACGCAGATAAGATAATGTTGCAGACATTATTGAATGACACCAGCAGTATTGACATTGGCAGTTGAGCAGTTGACGTTGAGATTCTTGGGTTTGGAAGTTGGTGGAAGTTCTATGGTTGCAGTTCTCTTCGATTGATTTCCAGCATTCAAAATGAGAAAGATTCTGTCCCTTTGTATCATAGGTTTAGTGCAGGACTAATTAAAATGACTGTTCTCAAAGGTGTGGGCCTCATGGAACTCTATCCAGAGAGGATGAGCTTAGTGGTATTATTGGGAGAGTATTAATCCAGAAATTCAGGTCATGTTCTGAGAACCTAGGTTTAAATCCTGCCATGGTAGATGGTGAAATCTGAATTCAACAAAAAAAATCTGAAATTAATCGTCTACTAATGACACTCAAACCATTGACAATTGTCAGAAAATCCCATCTGGTTCACTAAGGAGAAGGAAGTCTGCCATCCTCACCTGGTCTGATTTACATGTGACTCCAGACTGACAGCAATGTAGTTGACTCTCAATTACCCTAGCAATCCCTTCATAGAATCCCTACAGTGTTGAACCAGACCATTCAGCCTAATAAGTTCACACCTACTCTCCAAAGAGCATCCATCCACACTCAAACCCCTACCCTACCACTGCATTTCAGAAGGCTATTCCACCTAATTAACACACTATGGGCAATATAGGATGGCCAATCCACCTAACCTGCACATCTTTGGACTGTGGAAGGAAACCCACAAAGACACAGGGAGAATGTGCAAATTCCACACAAACAGGTGCCAAGGCTAGAATTGAACCCAGGTCTCTAGCACTGTGAGGTAGCAGTGCTCACCACTGAGCTACCATGCTACCTCATTCATGTGCATCACTATGAAGTCTCAACAATGAAATGAAACTAGACGCATTGTCTGGCCACTTACCTAGGCACCAGAAAAGATAATAACATAAACAGTCCTGCCAACCCTATAAAGTCCTCCTTACAAACATTTGGGAGCTAATGCCAAAATTGGGAGAGCTGTTTCACAGACTGGTCAAACACAGCCTGATGTAGTTATACTTATTGAATCATACATTACAGACAATGTCTCAGACACCACTATCACCATACCTGAACATATGTCCCATTAAGAGGACAGAATTAACAGAGGTGGCAACTCAGTGGTATACAGTCAGTAGGGAGTTGTCCTGGGAGCCTTCAATACTGACTCCAGATCCCATGAAATCTCATGGCTTCAGGTTAAGTATGGACCAAGAAATCTCTATGTATCATCCTCTCTCAGCTGATGAATCAATATTCTTCCATGTCGAACAAACCTGAGAGTGGCAAGGACACAAAATGCACCACCAAGAGTAGCTCGACACCACAATGCTGATTGAATTGGTCAGGACCTAAAGGACATAGTTACTCAAATGGGTCTGTGGCAGGTGCTAAGGAAACCAAGAAGAGGGAAAAACATACTTCAGCTCCTCCTTACCAATCTGCCAGCTGCAGACAGACCTATCCATAACAGTATCAGTAATAGTGAGCAGCACAGAGTTGTTGTGGAGACCTTCACATTGAGAGCAACCTCCATCGTGTTGTGTGGCACTATCACCATGCTAAATGGGACAGACTTCAAACAGATCAAGCTTCTCAAAAATGGGCATCCATGAGGTGCTGTGGGCCATCAACAGCAGTAGAATTATATTCCAGCACAATCTGCAACCTCATAGTTTGGCATATCCCCACTCAACCATTACCATTAAGCCAGGGGATCAACCCTGGTTGAATGGAAAATATCGGAGAGCATGCCAGAAGCTGCACCAGGCACACCTAAAAATGAGGTGTCAAATCTGGCAAAGCTACTAAACAAGGCAACCTGTATGCCAAACGGCAAAAGCAGCAAGCGAGTGACTGAGCTAAATGGTCCCACAGCCAACAGATCACATCTAAGCTTTGCAGTCCTGCCACACCCAGACATGAATGGTGGTGGTCAATTAAACAACTTACTGGGGAAGGAGGATCCACAGAAATTCTCATCCTCAACGATGGAAGAGCCCAGCACATTAGTGCAAAAGATTAGGTTGAAACATTCACAGCAATCTTCAGCCAGATATGCCGAGTGGATGATGTATCTTGGCCTCGTCCAGTGACCCCCAGCATTACAGTTACTAATCTTCAGCCAATTCAGTTCAGTCCACATGATATCAAGAAGCGGTTGGAGCACTAGATATGGCAAAGTCTATGGACCCTAACAACATGCTGGCAATAGCGTTCCAGAACATGATACTGCCCTAGCCAAGCTGTTCCAGTACAGTTCAACACTGGCATTTGACCAGCAACGTGGATAATCGCCCAGGATTGTCCTGTGCACAAAAAGCAGAACAAATCCAACTTAGCCAGTTACCACACCAT